>NC_092702.1:22912373-23212373 GCF_964275005.1 Diadema setosum | reverse complement strand
GGGAATCGACAAAAATTTGTAGAGTTTGATAGCAAAAACTGATAAGTCCATTTTTGAAGATTTTGAAGTACGGTCTCTGTCATAAAGTACAAAATAATACCTTTTAAATTATATATTGGTTACTACATATAAAGGTACATTTTTTAAGTTATGGTCAAAAGAAGCAAACATTTTCTTATTGTTCTCTTTATATTTCTTGACCTTTAATCGCAAATGTCTCCATTTGGAAAATGGATGGACTTATCGGTTTCTGCGAACAAACTCTTCATTTACACTTTTTTTTTAAAAGCAGAGCAACAAATTCATTAGAGTAAACTATATACAATGCAGGCCTAAAGCTGAGGTTTGAATTTGCTGTCCTATTACCTGCCTATGACAATAATATGTTGTTAGCATTTGTCATTTTGTTCACCAAATTTGCCAACAGTCTTTTAAACACCACCACCACGTACAAGTACATTTTGTATATTTTCTGCAAAAGCAAAATAAACTGGTGACAAGAGGCGCATCAGTGCTTTGAAATAAATTACATAATCTTCAATTCTCTACACAATATGTAATTCCTGCGTGGGTATAAATGCAATACGTTTTACCAGTCTAGGTGCAAACTTTAAAAGTGTGCAGAAATCGACCACACAATGACTGGAAAAGTATAAAGAGCATTTTCCGTTTGTGCTTTTAAAGTTTAGAACTATGAATGACTCCACTTCTCAGATTGGCATCTGGTCTGATCTCATTACGTCTACCCCCCCCCCCCCCCAATACAGTTGATTCAAAGCTGTTAAATGCAAATTATAGTGAAACATTATCACTGATACATTGTAAGTTGCAAATACTGTATTGGGATCATATCAAAATATATGTGACCCTCCATCACACAAACCAACAAAAAGTCGCCTGTCATGAATATTTTTGGTTGACGGCAGATTCTGAAAGAGCAGCTATAAAATACAATATAAGTCAATGCAAACGGACTTACCTACCCCATCATATTTCTCAAAGGTTTTCTCTGGCAGCATCAGTGTTTTTTCTTTGACTCAGCTCATTCTTAGCTAGCGTAGGTTTCTGGTCGATGCTGTCAACGGGCTATCGGGCTAAAATTGTCATTCTGATCGATGTATTCTTTTGGTCACCCAGCTCATTCTTGACTAGCCCATCGGTTCTGTTTGATGCTGTCAATGGGCTATCACAGGCTGTCATTCTGATCGATGTATCGTCATAGCCACACAGCTCATTCTTGACTAGCCCAGGGTTCTGGCTGATGCTGCAAATGGGCTATCCCGGGCTCTTATTCTGATCGATGAATTCTTGTGGCCGCCCACCTCATTCTTGGCTGGTGTTGAAGCCTACGGTTCTGGCCGATGTTGTCAACGGTCTGTCACGGGCTGTCTCTCTGATCAATGTAGAGTCTACCTTTTTCCCTAACCGCACCAGCGACCCGAACACGTACGTACTGCTTCATTGTCCTGGCCAGAGTTACTTGTTCCCTGGTTTCTGTGCATGTTGGTGTGTCCATTTCCCTGATATATGAATTGAAAGATACAATAGACCTACACCGCGTTAATAAAACAATGTCATTGCTATAATTCGATGAACAGAACACGGCATTACATGACGTGACTCGTCACTTAGAACAAGCCTGAAAACATACTGAAGAGATTTTGACCTAACAGTTAGGCCTAACGTTACTGGGCTGTAGACAGACCTCTATTGGCTCTAACGTTAACACTGACAGTTATAACATATAAGTGCGAATATAGAACAAATTTCCTTATTGCATGTAGACGGTATAGACCTTACCGTTACCCCGGGGCGCTCCTTGTACACAGTTATCTTTGCGTTCGGCGTTTGGGCTATGTTTCGGAGTCAGTAGACTCTATTTTTAATAGGCAGAGAAATGTCTAAACGTTACATGCATACCTAACGTTAGCTGAGTAACTTAGCCCTGCCCAGTCGCTGTAAAAACGTGACAGCCATGCTCCGGCCCCGCACGGCGTCTGTTCGGGCTAGCCCTGGCCCATGAGCCATTGCTACCGTAGTACCGGTATGCCAAATTTCTAATTGGGAGAAGTGTCAGGCCTAACATGTTAATGTTAGTTCTGGATCTACTGTACCTGGTAAACATTACACAAGATAGCAGCTCCGATCAAATTAGATCTAACATTAGGATCTAGCTAACCGTTAAGGTTAGATAATCACTGACTGAAAACGATTTAACTGAGTCACTAGAGTGATGAATCTAACACGTAACATTCTAACTTGATTTTGTACCAACGAATGTCATCTAACAATGAGATAAAACCACATTAAAACTAAAAATCTTACCTCTTCTCCTAAATTGTGATGACTGCCATGGCGAAAATGGAATTGACAGTGACACGTTTCCAGTCCACTTTGTCAAAATTAATGTCAAACGTTACCGGGTGCCGCTAAATGGGTGTGATATGTTTATGTGTAAGTGTCTACACTATAGCCGCCGTCTGCTGTGGCTGCATATGCATGGGTATTGCATTGGCACTCTGCCGCTCTGTGCGGTGGTAGGTTTGCATAGGCGCAGGCAGGCAGCACAGGGCTACATATAGCCGCGGCGCGTGCCGCCGCGGTTACATAGTCCTACAGTGCAGTACTAGTATGTGTACGTTTACGCGTACGCATATCTGATCGAGCGCTAAAATTGGATGGTGGCAGCTGTCAGTTGGCACGCAGCCAAGAGAAGTCATTAGTCTACGATAAAAAACAATATGTACTTTTTATTTTCACAGCAGTAGAAACACATACAATATTTTTGCACCAATACCACAGTTTTGGTGATTCTTACATCTGGCATTCGAATATACAGCAAGGGGAAAAATGAAAGTGGACCTAAAGATATTGTTTGACCTGCAGGAGTACCACAAATAACACTCGGGGACTGGATCGCATACTAGCAAATGGTGACGAACGGAACCATTTCGATTGGGAACCATTTATAGGTGCTCATCGGAACCATTTTGCGAGAACCATCTGATGAGAACCATTTTGGAGCCGACGAGAACCATTTGAGAACCTTTTTTTCTTAGAGTGTATAGTTGAAGCCGCAGATCTATGTGTGTGTTATTACGCCAACATTATATGGTGATATAAAGCTTTTATCGACCACCTGACTCAAAAGCTTATCCTCTTGAGCAACTCTCTCTTAGTCTCGACAAAATTCATACGGAATCAAAGTCCCCTTTTATTGTCATTGGCGGAGATTTTAACGTCCCGCGCGTTGGAATAACGACAGAAAAACCCCACCCAAATTTAATGTAGTACAAGAGTAGCCATCTTGCACAACTTGTTACTTTTCCGACTAGGCATAGTGAGAATGGAACTGCAAATATATTGGACCTTCTTTTGACGACTCATCCTTCTCTTGTTGAGGATGTTGTATCACGCCCTGGTATGAGTGATTATTGTATATCTGAAGAAGTCCCACACAAAAAGGTTAAAGGATGCTCAAGACCCCCTTGGTTTTCCTCTCGGATTAAACGTCTATGCTGTAAGAAAGAAAAGGCTTATAATAAGGCCAAAGTTAGGAATGATAGAGTGTATTGGGACAAATTTCACAAAATCCGCAAACAAGTTGATGGTATCATAAAGAAAGCACACCGGCAGTATGTCTACAATTCGCTTGAAAGTGATCATCCTACAGATTTCTGGAGATACATTTATTTTGTTCGAGACGGAGGACAATACCAGTGTCCAAACTCTACACTATGAAAATGTCACAGTCACAGAAGACCAGGATAAAGCAGAAACTCTTGCCAACCAGTTTCAACGTGTATTCACAAAAGAGGATACTTCTAACCTGCCCGATATGCCACAGAGTCCTTATCCTGATATGCCACCTATCCAGGTAACCTCTGAAGATATGAGAAAACTTCTTCTAAAAAATGTGGACATAATAAGTACAAGGCAGTTGAGCCAGATCTGATACCCAATCGTTGCTGCGGACGAAATTGCCTCTACATTGAGTTTTATTTTTCAACAATCACTGGACACAGGGACTCTCCCTCTTGACTGGAGAAAAGCAAACAATTCATCTTTCCCCGAAAGACCCAACAAATTACCGACCAGTATCATTGACATGTACATGCTGTGTAACTGCTTGAACACATAAGTGATAGCAATCTGATGCGTCACTTGTCTTCATATGACATCCTGGCAGACAACCAACATGCATTTAGGAAAAACAGGTCATGTGAGTCTCAGCTCATCCTCACTATGAATGACCTATCCAAGAATGTTGACAAAAGAAAAACAGCGGACATTACTGATAGCCTTGTATTTTTCCAAGGCCTTTGATGTTATCCCGCACTGCAGATTACTCATGAAACTGGATTATTATGGAATACGATCTGACAACAAGAACTGGATTGCAAGTTTTCTAACTCAGAGACAACAACGTGTTTGTATAAATGGGCAATGTTCAGACTGGAAAGCCGTCCTCAGCGGAACTCCACAAGGAACTGTACTTGGTCCCCATCTTTTTCTTCTAGTATATCGATGATATACACCACCAAGTCTCAAGTGTAACCAGACTATTTGCAGATGACTGCCTGCGATCCATAGAGAGGTTAACTCAACTGAGGATGAAATAGCCCTCCAGTCTGACCTTAACACCATGACCAAGTGGTCGGAAACATGGGGAATGCATTTTAACCCATCTACGTGTAAAACCATGCGAGTAACTGAGTATCCAGAAAGACAACTCCGGGCAAACCGATGGTGTCAAGCTGGAGGAGAAAGAAGAAATCCACTACCCGTACTTAGGAATCTACATCCAGAAAGATGTCCGATGGAATAAATAATCCCAACATGCCTCTTCTATAAAGCAATGAATACTCTTAATTTCATAAAGAGGAATTTTCATCACTGCTCCCTCTCTGTTAAGGAAAAATTGTATATTTCCTTGGTCCGACCTCATCTGGAATATGCTTCGGCATCCTGGGATCCGCATACAGTAAAAAAACATCCAAGTGTTAGAAAAGGTGCAAAGATCTTCCATGGCCACCTGGACATACAGTACAATAACATACTTAGAAACAAGTTCTCAAGGGAAAGAAGGGGGACATACCGAGCAGTTTGCGATAGATCAAACTTCATGTGATGTCTACAGGCTTTCTTTTTTTCCACGCACTGTAAAAGCATGGAACAACTTGGCTCCATCTACTATTTCCAAAAAGGACCCCCTATAAGTTCAAACATGCCCTGTTTGATTCCACAACAATTTGGTTTTCGGAAAAAATGTTCCACGAGCATGGGTGTCTTGAATTTGTCTTGATATGTGATTATGACCAAGATAGAAACTCTGAAAAGTTCCTTCAATTGATGTATTCAGATGGATGTTATCCGCATATAAACAAACCAACAAGAATTAATAATATTTCATCCACTTTGATAGATAATATTTTTTCTAATATTTCTGATAAAGAAATTGTTAGCGGTTTATTATATTTTGATATATCTGATCATCTTCCCATATTTGTTATATGTTATGATGAGTCTTTTGTTAAAAACTCATCCAAACCTGTAATGTATAGAAAAGAAACTCCTCAAAATATTGAATCATTTAAAGCAGATTTGGCATCTGAACAGTGGTTTGATGTTTACAATGAGTTTGATGTGAACACCTCTTATGATAATTTTAATAGAAAAATACAATATTATTATGATAAAAATTGTCCATTGGTAAAGTTTAAAAAGAATAATAAACATGGGAAGAGGCCTTGGATAACAAAATCGATATTACGTTCAATACATACAAGAAATAGGCTTTATAAGATTTATATAAATGATCCTACTGATTCTAATTTGAGAAAATATAAGATATACCGAAATAGATTAACAACTGTGATAAGAGATTCACGAAAAGTATATTATTCTGATAAGTTGAGTCAAGTTAAGTCAAATATGAAGGCCACATGGAAAATTATAAATGATTTGGTTGGGAAGAAAGAACAACAATTACCAAAAACAGACTTTAAATTAAACGATTGTATTATTGATCAGGAAAATGTAGCAGATGCATTTAATTCTTTTTTTGTTAATGTTGGTCCTAATCTGGCAAAAACATTTGATGATGTAAATGAAGATTTTTTGAAATTTTTGCCAGATCCTATTTCCTCATCGTTATTTTTAAACCCTACAAATCCCATAGAAATTATTAATATTACGAAAAAGTTGAATTCTAGTAAGGCAAGTGGATGTGACAGAATAAGCACATTAGTACTTAACAAATTATATATCAAATTGCTGATCCACTTACTCACATATTTAACCTTTCCATACAGTCTGGAAAATGTCCCAATTCTTTAAAAATTGCTAAGGTAAACCCAGTGTTTAAGAAAGATGATTCTTGCCAAATTAGTAATTGTAGACCAATTTCTATTCTTCCTAGTATTTCCAAAATTCTTGAAAAAATGATATATGATAGGTTTTATAAATTTTTGCAAAATCATGCAGTTCTGAATTTACATCAATATGGTTTCCGAAAGAATTATTCTACAGATTTGGCATTGGTCCAGTTGTATGATCAAATTACAAACGCAATGGCAAATAGAAAACATGTTATAGGAGTTTTTATGGATGTATCTAAGGCGTTTGATACGTTACAACATGATATTTTACTTAAAAAGTTACAGTTTTATGGTGTCCGCGGTGTTGCACTCTCGTGGTTTAGGGATTATTTATCATGTAGACAGCAATATGTTATACATAATGACAAGTCGTCAATTTTTTTTACCGATAAAAATGTGGTGTGCCCCAGGGCTCAATATTAGGTCCCCTTCTCTTTTTGTTATATATCAATGATATTGTTAATTCGTCGTCTATATTATCATTTATATTATATGCCGATGACACGAATATTCTTTATTCCCACGATAATATAGAAACGTTGGTATCTACACTTAATGCAGAGTTACCAAATGTTTCCAACTGGTTTAAGAATAATAAATTATCACTTAATATTGATAAAACAAATTATATTTATTTTAAGCATATGAAAACTCACACAGATGATCTTGTAAATAATATAAGAATTGATAATGTATTTCTTGAACGTAAAAGTTCTATTAAGTTTTTAGGTATTTTTATTGATGAAAACCTAACCTGGAATGATCATATACGTTATGTTACAACCTGTATTTCTAGAAATATAGGCGTTCTTTCAAAGATGAAAAGTTATCTTCCTGAACATACTCTTTTTATGCTTTACAATTCTTTAATCCTACCATATATTATGTATTGTAATCTAGTGTGGGCTACAAGTTCAAAAACTAAACTCAACCCTATTTATTTACTACAAAAGAAAGCCATTCGCATCTGTACTGGATCACAATACTTAGCCCACACCAGTTCACTTTTCTTATCAGTTAAAAACACTGAATATATTTGATATAAATACATTACATTCTTTGCTTTTTATGTATAAGTATTTGAACAACTTATTTCCAAACATTTTTCACGATTTCTTTAAACTGAATTATACCGTTCATTCATATCCCACTCGTAATTCGCAAAATTTTCATTTAGTAAATCCCAGATTATTAATTGCACAAAAATCTATAAGACACAATGGACCAAATCTTTGGAATACACTCCCAGATTATGTTAAATCGTGTAAAACTTTATATTCTTTCAAGGCTAGATTGAAAACTACATTACTGTCAGATTACAATCTATGAATATAGCATTTGAATATATATATTTCTTTGTATGATCACATTTCTTTTCCTGTAAATTGGATTTAAAACTACAATAAATATACGCAATGTTTCTGTGTCTATCATTTCATTTCATTCTCATTATCTTCAGCATCACCACTATCACTTTCATCTTCATTATCACATTTTTCTTCATCATTAACCTGTCAACATCATCATACATCACCATCATCATCATCATCATATTTCACGTTACTCTTATTCGTACCTATGCACTATACATATGTAAAAAACAATGTATTACAGTGTTTTATATTTTGTAGTATTTCTCCATTCCGCAAACAATATAATTTTTTGTGTATTATGTAGATAGGTCCCTGGGCTGCCACGTGCTCAAGCTTTTGCTTATAGTGGCAGTCCTTCTTCCGCATAATTTCTCAGATAATTATTTGGAAAATTGGTAATACGATTTATAATTTGTTAATGAAATTAATTTACACATCGATTTTCCTTCTTTGAATCATGTACTTGTAATCTGCTTACTGATATTCCATGTGATATTACAGAAAATAATTTTGATTTATGTATGAAATTGTGTTGGAAGAAAAATAAATCAAACAAACAAACAAACACATTTAGTGAATACTGTCATTAATGCTATTGATAGTGGCAGGTATTGTATTGGTATATTTTTTGATTTGTCGAAGGCTTTTGATACTATTGACCATTCGATACTCCTGTGTAAGCTTGAGCATTATGGCATTCGTGGGGTAGCTTTAGCTTGGTTTACTTGCAAAATAGACAGCAATATGTAACGGTAAATGGAGTTAAATCACAGTCGAGGCAAGTAACATGTGGTGTTCCACAGGGCTCAGTCCTAGGCCCTTTATTGTTCCTCATTTATATTAATGACATTATCAATTTATCTAGCTTGTTTACTTATTCGCTTTTTGCAGACGACACTTGCTTACTTGCTCACCACAACTATTTGTTACCCTTAATAAACTCTGTAAATGATGAAATTGGTAATATATTTGAATGGTTTTGTTGTAATAAACTATTATTGAATACTAGTAAATCTCAATATGTTGTATTTAGATTAAGAGGGAAAAGAATCCAAAATGATATTGTTCCACTGGTAATAGGCGGTAACCAGATTGAACGAAGCCATAGTGTGCGATTCCTAGGCGTTATAGTCGATGAATATTTATCATGGAAAGACCACGTCAGTTACGTCTGTACTAAAGTTTCTCGTAGTGTTGGTATCTTATCCAAGTTACGTCTCTATTTACCAAAAGAAACCTTAATTACTCTGTATAATGCCATAGTTATGCTTCATTTAATGTACTGTAATGTAGCTTGACGGGGAAATACTTATAAGACTCATATAGATAAGTTGATTGTTCTTCAGAAAAAGCTGTAAGGTATATTACAAATTCAAACTATAGAAGTCCAAGTTTGCCATTATTTATTCAACTTCATATTTTGCCATTTGAAAAATTAGTTATCTTGAGTTGCTTGATTTTTATGTTTAAGACACAAGGTGATCCGAAATCTTTCATGAAGGATGCGTTTGTGTTAAATTCTACCGTTCATGCTTATAATACGCGTAAAAGTAATCTCATTCATCAACCCTTTGTAAGAACTCAAACTGCCCAAAATTCATTCGTATATGTTTGTATTAGAGAATGGAATAATTTGCCATTGAGAATTAGGTCAGCCTCAACACTATCCAACTTTAAACGTACATGTCGCATCTATCTTGAGGGAAATTTGTAAAACAAGAATTGATCAGGGAAGCGATAGTAAAATAGAAAGTATCTTTCTGCAATTTCATGTGAACTACATGTATGTGCATGAGCGTTTTTGTGACACGTGTTTGTGTGATTGAATATGTGTGTGTGTGTGCGTGTGTATGTGTGCTTGTGTTGCATCTGTCCTATGTAAATATGTTGCTATTATACTTCTTGTTAATATGCTTAAACTTTCGTATGTTAATATATGTTTACCCGGGACCCCTTTTTACAAGCTCTGCTTCATTTGGGGTCCCAAACCATTCATTATTCTTAATGCTGTATCCTTTTGTAAAATGTCAAATGTTTAATGAATTGGTTTAATAAAACTTGAACTTGAACTTCCCTCTCATCTTTTCTCTGAAAGTCCACCCTCTACGCAACCTCCAGTTAAAACTCCACAGGAGATGTTTGGGAGGTCTACTTATCCAAGATCCAATTAGATCCCCCCCCCCCCCATATACTAGTAGTACCAAAGTGTAGGATTTAATTGACATAATGTACTACACAATAGAGCTGTTTTTATACAGCTCTATGGTACACGTGATCGCTGTCAACAATGGGTTGATCTAAAGCGGAAGTGTTTAGTCACGTGACTAAAAGCGAACACGCACGCAATCGAGATCCAGTCCTATTTATCTGAAGTTCATAGCTACTAGCGAAGTTCCACCTGTCTGTCTGCCCGCCCGCCCGACCCATCCCCCGCTTGTGGCCCAGCGCGAGTGTACCGTAGGCGCAGCGTACTACGCACACAAACAAGCTAGTGGTAGTGATGATTCGTGTGGTGGATGATATCGATAGGTCATCGCAACTTGCCTGTGTAATGTAGGTGGTGCTCATCAGCCTTCATCAGTGCATGCATGCATGATATGGTACCGGTAGTGCATAGTGTAGTGTGCAGAGAAGGGATTGGTTTCAGCATAGGGTCTAGAGGATTATACAGCGGGTATGAAGAAGACACGTAAATGTTGACAGCTGTCCCATACCACCAAAAACAGCATGCAGCAGTAAGTGTAAAAACGTACTTATGAGAGAGATTGTCTGTGGCTGAAGTGAAACAGCGGAACAGCTGGGTAAACCTGTGGGATTCTCTTTTTTTGTACATTTTATACGATAACGTAAGATGAAGACCGTGTATGTTGTCTGTTTCTTGTCAGTCAGTCTTACTCTGTCTCAGCTCAGTCTTGAGCGGCGAACTGAAGCCTATAGTTTCATGATGTGATGTTGTGATGACACACGGAACGAACCACTAACGTTAACAGAGGGGTGAATGTACTCCGTGATTACCGTGGCGTGAGTCGTGCATCCCCGGCCCCAGTCGTGCAGTCATGGAGTGGAAATATGTTTATTCATGTAGACTTCTAGGGCCTAGACATTTCTAGATGATCTAAGTTTAACGTTAGAATTCTGTTGGCAGTTCAGCCTTTAGTCTTTAGTCATTCTAATCTTGGGTTTCAACGTACAGTAGCGTTACAAATACAATTAATAGATCTAAAGTGTTAGACCCTAACATTAGATCTAGAAAGATGTAGGATGCCTAACGATTACAGGAACACAATTTGAAAAATGTTTCTAATTTTCTAACGTTACTGTCAACCTAACTACACGCAGCCGCTGTCGCAAGCGACAGCGGCTGCACCTCCGGGCTCTAGATCTATTCCTTCGCAGACGTTGTTATGGTTCACCGTTTCCTTCATGAATATCTTTATTAATCGTGGAAAACTAAAATATAACCTGGAATTATCGTAATCTATGACCATCATTCAATAGACACCTCTAATCGTTATGCGATTTTTTGTTTAATTATGTCAAAAACTTACCGAAATCTGTGGCTGAAATCAGGTGTGTAAACGTCCTTACTGCTTCACTCCTCATCTGCGTGTTATATGAATGGCATTCACTCTCGTATACTACAACGTAGGCCCTAGGTAGTCGGGGCGGAAGTGATGAGATAGTCGAATGACCCCGACTAAAAACAGGTCAAATCATTGCCGATGCAGCACGCGCGGATCTACTACAAGTTTTACGTAACACATGAAACGCACGGGCGCACGGGCGTAGGTAAAAAGCAACCACTTCTGAATGCGCATGCGTGATGGTTTGTTGATTTTTTGAAGCTCTCGAAGGAAAAGATGCCACCGCACGATCTACTCCGAAAAATTCAACAATAAGGTCTGGATACCAACAAAACGCCGAATTCAACTCAACCATCAGGAAAATATGCTGTAGGTAAGTGTAGCAATTATATTACTCTTAAAATCATACAAAACAAAAGATATTTTATGTGATTTTGCCGTCAATAGTGACGGTCGTTTACAACGTTGAAACACTAACACATGTCAGACCCTGTGCGCAGCACAGTGTCTGGTCAGGCTGCTGTCAACCATGCTTATGTGGCAGGAAATTGTTGGAAATACATTTATTTCTACATTGTATGAATCAATGATTTCATTTTCAGAGCCGAAAAGATGAACGTTATGATGATCTGATGTGATGATGATGGGATCACTTGAGAATGGTCTGTTGAGTGTGATTGAGATTAGATACCCTACTGTAAAACGAGGTAGGGCCTACACTGTATGTTCGCGTGCATTTTAATTTTGCGAATTTCACGAGCGCCAAGATTTGCGAAATTAAAATGCACGCAAAAGTTCTTGTCTAGACTAGATTCTATGCATTGAATGCTAGTGCCATGTAGCAGTGGCAGTTCGCGAAAATTTCATGCCGCAAAAAAGGCCGTTGGTCTATAAATTCGCAAAAAATTCATGCTGCGAATATAATGTTTTACAGTACCTCACCCTTTTCTACAGCTACCTCTATCCTATGAGCATGATGAGTATGACCTGTACGTACAATGTAGATATCTAATGATTAATTAAATGTATAAGCTACCATATACCCACTGCGGATCAGGTACTGCTATGTATGAACGATATCAATGTTAACTTTAATTACTTTAGACCCTAGCTATATGTAATGTTCTAGATGCTGTTGCAATGTAGGTCATGATGAATCAAAATTAATTGTTTGTGCCATGGCAAGGGTCCTATGTCCATGTTGAGGCCAGTGATTTACATTTTGATTGAAGTGTGTAGAACCACTTGTATAATTTTCATATTTTTTCTGCATTTTTGTTTTATTTTAGTCAGGGGACATTAATTGCAATATATCTACATATAGGACCCATTTGTTGTATGGAAGTCTTCCCATGAAATTTAATTGTATGGTACATTTGTATATCATGTTCATATGCTTATTTTGTTACATTTGATAACTCCATGAAATTTAACAGCAATGACGGGATCAGGGGTTTATAACTACATGTTCGTACATATGTGGACAGTGTAATTGATAGATCCTATAGATGTACATGTATTAGATAAAGGGCAAGTCCAAGATAACGCGCGCGTTACGTATTGGACATTCAGAGACTTTTATGACCTGAAAAATAGTGTTAATGGCCTTTGATCATATTGAACTTTATCATGGTGATTGATATCTAGGAGAAGTATAATCATGTAAAAAATTGAGAAAAATGACCGTCACAATTATATTCTAGAAGAGAAAATATGTGCCGTTACATATGGGACCAGAAAAATTTTGTTTTTTTTGAACATTTTTTTCAACCTCAAAACTCTCTGAAAGTATTTCATTCTACAACTTGTAACTCACTGTGATGAAAGTCACAACACTCAAGATTATTAGAGGTAAGTTTCATGTCATGAGGCAAAAAGCTCTAATTACAGGTTCTAATTAAAGACAGACATGACGTGTTACGTATGGGACAGTTACGTATGGGACACTTCATCCCCCATTCGTTTAGTGTGTGGAGAACCATGTTTTTGGGTATTTTGCATAATTATTGAAGTAAAATCAGTTGAAACTACTCGATACTGATCCAGATTGTCAAGGAAACAATATTCCCCAAATATTTACCATCATAATCATATTCAATCATATCTTTATATTTCTATGACCAACCTGAGTATGCATGCCTTTGTCCCCCATTCGTTTAGTGTGTGGAGAACCATGTTTATGGGTATTTTGCAAAATAATTTTGCAAAATACCCATTTATAAACAAATTTTTGCATGATTATTGAGGTAGAATCAGTTGAAATTACTCAAAAACTGATCCAGATTGTCAAGGGAACAATATTCCCCAAATATTTACCATTATAATCTTTAATCATATTCTATATTTTTATGACCAACCTGAGTATGTATGCCCTGTATTTTTATCAGGATATTTACTACTAAAAAATAGAATAGTAAAGTGTTTACTTCCATTGATGAAGTTTGCCATTCAGTTTCAATAAAAAACAACTTGACACAAGAAATATTAATCTTAATAAACATGTAATACCTGCTGCGTGGAACCCCAGTAATCGAGCAGATATATGATGTCTGTCGAGCAATCGGGTCATTGATTCAAGTCACACCTCGGTATGTAATATACTCATGATTTTTGTCATGGCTACTACTGAAAACTTGTAAAGACAATTTGTTTATCACTTGCAATAAAAAAAAAATTGATACAAAAAACACTAATTTGAAGTAACATCTTCATTATCATCACTTATATGTGTTATACAATGCAGCTACAATGTAGCTAGAGCTCTACATTGTGTGGTGAACAGTGCCCAATATACTCTTAGTTGAACTGCAATTTTTCAATCTGCTTGTGTATTTGGTTTCAGTACCATTTAAATCAGAGGTCTCTACTTAAAGGGACTGTGCAGTTCTGGTTCAGATGGGAATTCTGATTTCAACTTTTACAAGATAATCAGCACTTCTTTTATGAAATATTTAGATAGCATACAATTCTAAGAGGAATTCAAAGTTAACATGACAAAAATCCATTTTGAAATGGCTGAGATATCCAGAAACGTGGTGCCCTAACAAAAGGTGGGTCACATTTTTTATTAGGACCACTTCATTTTACTTTATTTGTTTGTCTGTTTTTGATATCTCAGCCATTTCAAATTGGATCTCCATCAAATAAACTTTGAATTCCTCTAGACTTAGAATTGTATGCTCTTTAATGATTCATTATAATTGGTTTCCAATCATCTCGTAAAATGTTGAAAACTGAATCCCCATTTCTACAGAAACTATACCATCCCTTTAATGCTGATTTTCATTGTGTATTTTGCCATCTCCCCCTCCCCCTTTCTGAAAATTGTTCAGTCAAGTACATGTATTGTCTCAAGTGTCTATAACTCAAAAGTAGCTGCAAAGTTGGGACGCTTTCTTAAGGATGATTGACCATTTGTGTACTGAGAGACCCTCCCAGCTAGCTTCATGCATTCTCATGCAATATGTATGAGGATGTCCCGTACGTAACGCATTTGTCCCATACGTAACATTATTTAATTGCCTAATAACAAATATTTCTTTAACTGTTTTTTTCTTTTTTCTATGGTATTTAACTTCTCTAAACAATAAATTAGAACTTTCCAAAAGGGCATTCAAATAACCTTAGGAACTTCAGAGAAAACCTAAAAAAATGACCTCAATTTGTTACGTATGGGACATCTCATGATAGGACACGAGCTAATTTGCATAATCATTTGCATAATCCCTAAATTTTCATACCAAGTTAAACTATTTGATGAACTTCTTATGTCCACATATTAATCAAATATCATTTGCTTTCCTTTGAATAAATATGAATTTTTATAAATGTCCCATACGTAACGCTGTATTTCACATTTATGCAAATGAATCCCTTGAAATTTGCATAAATTTACATATTATTTTTTTCCTCCATGGAAATCAAAACTTCAACTCATAAGCTTCAAAACGATACCAAACATATCAATATTGAGCAAAGATTAAATTTTGCCTTCTGAGGGGACCTTATCTTGGAATTGCCCTAAAGTGATGTTGAGCATGTTACAGTTTGTTAGTTTTATAACTACATATCATGTTTGTACATGTAATTAATAGCTATGTATTACATGTAGATAAAGTGATATTGAACATGTTACAGTTTGTTAGTATTTCGTCCACATTTCTCAGGAATTAAGATCATATGAATACTTGTAAGTTGTACCATGGATTATAAAGTCTTCACTTTTTATCTCTTGATTTTTTTTTCTGTCTTTTTCTTCCCTGAATCTATTTCAGAGGCTACACCAGCATACACTGTGGAAATGGAAGCAAATAACCTGTAGAAGTTTGCACATCTGAGGGCAAACAATTTTGATGCAGAACAATGGCAGAGGTGGCACAGGAGCAGGCAGGCTTGGAAGAGGCACCACAACAGGCAGAAGAAAGACCTGCAGACTCGATTAGTGAGGAGAATTTGACCAATGGAGATTCAACGAGTGCACAAGAGATCGGAAGACATTCTGACAGCCACGCAGACTATGACGTAGAGAGCGTTGGGGCCAGACTGGAAGAGGAATTGAAATCTGATCATTTTGAGTGTAATGTGCATGGCAGCAGTGAAGAGAAAGTGACAGGAGAATCAGAAAATGGAGATCAAACTGTTGGCATCTCCGAGGTTGACCCGACTGTGGAAAGTAACGAGAGCGGAGTAGTTGCAGACGATGCAAGTGAGAATAATAATAAAGAGAGTTACAGTCCACCGATGGATTCGGTGCAAACAGATCCCTGCCCCAAAGTTCGAGGAGATGTTTCTGAAAAGATGATAGAATCTGAGTATAGCAATGTTCGCGAACAAAAACAGGGATGTGAACAAGAGCATGGTACAGGCAGTACGAACAGTGACAAGGAAGGGGTAAGCAGAGAAACATCGACCAAAACAGTAAGTATACGTGACCAGGTAGTAGAGGAAAGGACAGAAGATAGAGAAACAATTGAAAGTCCTGGGGACTCGCCAGATATTTGTGTAACAAACTCAGAACCAAAAGGTCAATCACTCCCTCCAGGATCACCACCAGACAAAATCTCAGGATCCGTGTTGTTGCCAGAGATATTTAGCGACAGGATAAGCAGCGATGGGGGAAGCGTAGAAATCGCAGAAGAAGCGGACGAGGAAATCAGTCCCACAAGTGCAGGAGATGAGTCCGTTCGGAACTCTACAAGCAATCACCCACATTCCAAAGATCTACAGACAGAACGATCTTCCTCCAGTCCCACCTTGGACGGTATGAGTAACTCTCAGATGTCAGACGGTGACCCCAAAGCCGAGAGTCGCAGTTCCAGCGACGACATTGATGACAGATTGCTTTCAGAGTTGACAGCAGAACTCCAGGGAGCTGCGTCAAACTCCCCCCCGACACCAAACGCCGCCGATCTTCCGAACGATCTGTGCGCGGACCGCGACAGCGATGAATCGAGAGACGACGAAAAGAGTGGTCGGGATGAATGCGCCTCTCTGAAGAGACTTGTAGAGGAGTGGAAGAAAAAGTACTGCCATGCTGAAGCAGAGCTGCAGAGGTATGATTTGATCACATGCTATTATTCCTCCTCACTAAACTGCAGCTTCACAGAGAAAAGGTTCTGTATGCAAAAATCTTCATAGTTTGTTCTGACACCTTATTTGAATTTTTAATGTAAGGGACCTGTTTTGTCAAGATTGGCAAGTGATGGAATGATTACTAGTAATGGAAACGGGGATATTTCACCATATAGAAGTTCTTTGGTTACTTGGGACATCATAGTACCACAGCAAAAAAGGAAAAAAAAATGCAATTGTGCAAATAAGTAGTGTACCATTTTGTGTCCTTTTAAATTGAAACTGTAAGTAGTAATTAGTAGACAGATTTTATTAAACACAAAAAAGTATTCTTTCCAGACCATTTGTGGGGAAAAATCAATCACATAAAAATGTCCACCTTTACATTGATATCACATGTCGCCCATTGAGACTGTGCTGCAAATTTTTAGTAAGGTGATTAAATCAGTACCAGTGCAGTACATAACCACTTGTAGGACATTTGTGCTCATAATCTGTAGATATGTGCAATGTTAGTGTGTGTGTGTGTGTGTGTGGGGGGGGGGGGGGGTCCCTGACTTGTTTTATTCTGAGTTTTACTTCAGACCAGGCATTGTAAGATCTGTACTCCCATCAGATATGATAAAATGTTTGATTTCTCGTGTAGAGTTTTGAAGGCAGGCATCTCACTTGATTAGGGAAATTTGGCTGTCAAAACTTGAATTTTATGACCCTCTGCCTGAATTGCTTGTATAGTGTTTCTGAACAGGTTAATAGGTGTCATAGAAGTAGTTCTGGAGGGTTAAAGGTAGGGGATACCTTTTACAGACCTCCCAAAATGCAGCAAAACATTAAATATGAACCTCGGGGGACTTGTTTAGGCCACTGCTGAGAAATTTGGCAGTCAACAGTTATCTACAATTTGAATAATGCACAAAACTCAACTACTCAGTAGTTCTGTGTGTCAGCCACACTTAAGCCTTTTTGTTGCAGTCTTCTGTATTTTTTTAAATCTATAAACACAAATCTAAAAGTATAAGAGCTGATGTAATAACATATAGAGTGTGTGGCAAGAATGTATATAGAAATGTTTGTAAGTTTTGATGAACTTTCTTCACAAAATATAGGACACACATGCAGTGCATGGGTCTGCAAAGGTAGCCTAGTAATGTACTGGAATTTACGGTGAGCCCCGAAAAAAATTCAATTCAAAATCTAACGGTCAACAAAAATGTACTAAATGTTACCTTCCACTTTCAATACTTTATGGGAGTTTCTAAAATGATACTCTCTTCAACATACCACTGTATTTATACAACTCTTCATTTAAGGCATGCAAATGGGATTCCCTACCTTTAAAGGGATTAGGATCTCATTGTTATTACATCAGGTGAAGGTGCAGTTTCACTGTAAACCGTATGGTTGACTGCCAGTCATTCTCTTCTCAGTGAAATGGGAAGCTAGTTTCAATCATGCAGAGCAACAGCCTCAGCACGTATTGCTGTGATCATCCTAAAAGCTTCCCAAGTCATCACACTTTGTACAATGATACAATACTTTTGTATTTGTATTAGTCCTGCTAGGGGTCAATACCAAATGAATGGGTTCTGTATGCATGCATGAATTATCTCTCTTTTGTTTGTGTGTGTGTGTGTGTGTGGGGGGGGGGGGTTGCTGGGAAATAAGCATGGTTTCAGGTGCCTATACTATGCTAACTATAAAATCAAAAATATGTTCATGGTAGGTTCAACCAGCAACTGTAAGTGCAACATGTAGCAATTGACAAAAGATGAAATTTGGTTCTAATTTACCAAAACAGAGTGATGTCGTTCTTCTTATTGCTGTAAGGGATAGTCTTTCATTTACATTATCATGTATTTTCAATTTGTCACCCCCCTCAGACCAATAATCATTTACCCAAAATATTAATGTCTGTTAAACTTATTCAGTTGACCTCAATCCAGAATTGATGAAGCACAATGTGCCCTGCATGCCGTTCACTTCTCGTATCAGAACTGATACATTCACAGAGTATGCAGTCAAGATGTACTTTAAAGGTCCAGTTTACCTTTGGGAGCAGTGATTTCAAAAATGTTCAAGATATCACATTTGATGCATATGTGTAGGTCTGTTGTATCACAAAACATCCTACCATATAAAATTTTTGCAATAGGGCCTAAAATATGAGGAGATATCAGCATTTTTCTCAATAAGCCATAACTGTATACGGTTTAGTCTGAAAGCATTCTTATTATAACTATTGTTCACATTTTGTGTATTTAACAATACTTAACATCGATTATACGGATTCAAATTTTTACAGTGGTTGTTTCTATCCCTAACTCTCATTTTAGAAGTATTTAAAGCACTAATGTTGGGTTTTTGTTTCATCTGCAAATGGTAAATTATGCCTTTAAGTTAGAACCCTAACGCATTGCTCTGCATGTAACCTTTCTTGGCCCCCAGTCTGAGGGTGACCGTTCAAGCCAGCTCAAAGCAGTCTCGAGATCTAGATGAGGAGAGGACGAAGCAAGAGACGGAAGCCAGGAAAGAGGCAGAAGCTGTACAGAAGGTCCACCTTGTTCGCATCAAAGAGGTGAGTGACCAGGGCAAGCAAGGCTAGTGTCATACTTGATAGAGACCTTCCATCTTTATACAGAAAATGGCATTGGTGGTCAGACTAGTTTGGGACTACATGTACTTTTCCTCCTCCCATGTGTACAGCAAAAGCCAGCATGCTCCTTGAATTTCCTTTTCATGAATGTTTTGAACTCTGAAGTAAGTTTTGATGGTGCCTTTAGAGTAAACTGTCAACTGGGTGTTTTTTTTTTGTGTGTGTGTGTGGGAGTTATCTTGATCCACTTTAACTTATCGCTTTGTCGGGATGTACGATGGATAGAGGCACTTGATTTATCACAGCAGATGGAACTTTACACATCAATTTTGACATTTGTTGGTGTCTCTCACAAATTTTTATCTTATATTTTGTCAAATTGGGTGTGAAAAGTAAAATGTCATATTTACACAGTCCAACCTCGATCATCCGGCTATCTCTTGTCCATTTTGTGCTTATATCAAGGTTCAGCCATATCTACTAAGTTTTCATGAGTGTTGAATGAATTCCCCAAACATTCCCAGTAAACTCTCTGTAAGCTTAGATGAAAGAAAGAGTCACATGACCTCATTCATGCATGAATCTATGAATGGTTGTTATAGGTACGTATAAGCGTGTACAAAGGTACATCTACATTGTATGTACAATACACTCTCACAGATGTCAATTCAGTATGGTCACTCTTGGATATCCATTTTTAAGTATGCTGTATTTTGAGGCCTGGGTCACTGATCTGATTTGTTGAGTAGAACTACACTACCTGTGCCATTGTTGTGTGTATGACTTGCTTACTTTTCCAGCTGGAATTCTGGTATAGCTCTCTGCCTTTGTCAACTCTGAATCTGACTTGGACATTGTATTGATCACCTGACATATTCCTGGCCACTTAAAGCAGTAGTACATAGTAGTAGTAATAGTAGTGGTAGTAGTAGTAGTAGTAGTAGTGGTAGCAGCAGTAGCAGTAAGTAGTATGGTAGTAGCAGTAGCAGTAAGTAGTATGGTAGTAGCAGTAGCAGCAGCAGTACAGTAGACTCCCGTTGTAATGAAGTCCTTAGGATCGGCAGTTTGAAATTTCGTTACAATTGAACTAGTAAAAAATAAATAAATTGATAAAGTGGAGAATGTTTACATCATTTTACATTGTTGTACCCAGAATTTTGCTATACCCATGTTCATAATAACAGGCGTACACTGTAGTAGTAGTAGTAGTGGTAGTGGTAGTGGTAGTGGTAGTGGTAGTGGTAGTGGTAGTGGTAGTGGTAGTGGTAGTGGTAGTGGTAGTGGTAGTGGTAGTGGTAGTGGTAGTGGTAGTGGTAGTGGTAGTGGTAGTGGTAGTGGTAGTGGTAGTGGTAGTGGTAGTGGTAGTGGTAGTGGTGTACAGGGCTCGACACTAACGGTGGCCCGGTGGCCCAGGGCCACCAAAAATGAAAGTCGGGCCACATAATTTCAGAAAAGGGCAAATTTGGTGGCCCACCTGGGGCCACCAAAATTTTTTGAAAAGTGTGTCAATAAATTTGTAACTCTTTGCGCCGGAAATGCATAAATGCGTGCAGTGAGTGTGCGACTTATTAAAAAAAAAATGGACTTTTATCAATGTTGGGTTTTTTTCGGGCCACCAATTTTTTCTCTCGGGCCACCAAAAATTTGAAATTGATGATTTTGGTGGCCCCATCGGGCCACCGAAAAATAAAGTTAGTGTCGAGCCCTGGTGTAGTAGTAATCAAGGTAATGATGATGATAGTTGTATAGTATTAACACTAATGGTAGTAGTGATTAATAAGAACAGATGCACAACAGGAGCCAGTTTGCTTTGCTGTATGACAGATTCTGTGCTGTTGCATAACCTTATGCTGTATGTGGTTGGTTGAATCCAGGCATTTGATCCGCTTGAAATGTCTTCATTGACCAGACTCAATCAAGAAGTGTGATGAAGAGGTCAGGTTTGAGCTGACATAGCAGCTGCAAGTGACCATTGGATCAGCAGGTTGCTAATGCCTGCATACATAGATATCAGTGCTCGCCATTGTGTTTGCACAGCCAAACAGAAATGTAGATAGGTGTGGGGTGGATGGAGAGAGGAAAGAATAACAGAAAAGACAGAAAGGAAGACAGAGAACAAGCTACAGAGAAAGGGGGGAGGGGGCTGACTGAGGGAGAGAGAGAGAGGAGGCAGTAGGGGTACATGTAAGTGTCAATGCCCTTTTCTATTTAAAGTGTATGAGCAATGTCGTATTAGATAACCTTTAGGGTGGTGATTATCTCCTTTCCTTAGGGAAAAATCTCTGCTGCAAACTAGTTTTGGGGTGGGGTAAGTTAGTAGAAAGAGTATTCTTCGGTAAGAAAGCGAGTGGTATCAATTGCCCGAAGTGACTGAACAGTCTGCAATGTATGCACTGTCCCATACATTCATGCAATCTTCTCTGCCATTGCTGTAGAATATGCCCTTGGTTGTACACTGTGTAGGCCTTACACGTTGTATGTGTAAATATTTGCAATGTACAATCAATGACCAGGCATAACGCTGAGGAATCCATTATCTCCATTATGTCACACCCAGTTTCTGATTATGAATATGTTTATAAACTAGCTGACCATGCACAACCCTACTTGAAACAAGGATAAAGAAAATGAAACTTTACCAAAGCACTGATTGGTTTATGTCTTTGCTACATGTCTCGTCCATTTGGATGCATTTAATGCTCAACTTTTCGGGGCGGGCTATGATCAGCATTTTGAAACTTGATGAGTACAAAACATGGTTGCATCCCAACTCATCTCATTATGAACAGCATTTGAAATCACTGATTCTACATTGTAAATACACAAATATGTGCGTTTATGTTCACTGTTTTTCCTAATCACATTTACAAGGGAAGCATGAACGCAAAGCACATAATTATAAAGATGTTTGAGGTACACTTGTAATCTCGATGCCTTTCTGGTTCACCCGCCTGGCCACCCACCCTTTCTAGCTCGAGCTCCCTGTTAGTACAGTTTACTGTATGAGACAGTTAATGCTTGCTACAGCTTGCTACAATACACTACGATTTTGTTAACAATTGTCACAAAAAAAAAACAACAACAAACAAAACACTCATGTGACCTATCATTGTCTGAAGCCCACATGGGTTTACTAGTAACGGTAGATAATTTGAATGATTATGATATTAAACTGTATTAATAATAGACATACTAACCAGGTACCAAGTTTAAATATGGACAATGCATACGCTCAATTCAGAACTTTTGATGAGACAGCACATGTCCCAATTCGACCTGCCTGCTTTATAGACCAATATAGCAAACACAAATTTTATTTCTCAAGCTAGAAAAAAACAAAAAAATTAAGCATAAGCAGTGTCTGCGTGAATGGCATTTTGGATCAGGGTTTTGAATCAGTATTTTGAATCTGTGTTTTAAAATGCTGTTTCTGCCTTGGCAAATCGAGCATCAACGCACCCTTAGACAGTTTTGGATATATCCAGTACATCAAGTGTTTCCACAGAGGAAGCGTTTTCATACACAGTGTGATGACTGATCTCTAGCATTTGTATCAGGCAGGGCTCCTGGAGGAGAAGTGCTACCATAAATTTATGTATACAACTCCCCACCATATGCAGAGATTGTTGGAAACATGTCACATGTCCATCTCCTTCCATTTACTCCCCCTCCCCCCCCCCAAAAAAAAGTACCAACAAACAAACAAACACAACAACATAAAAAATGCTGAAATCAAGTCAATAGAAACAAGAGCAAAAGTCAGTTAGTAGTAGCATGATCAACACTTAGTCAATGCAAGGTCCCAAAGCCAGCTATCAGAATGGAACATATTGCCCCCTCCTATTTCTTACTCTTTAGTGGGAAAAAGGTTAACACCACACACGAACGCATGCACACAAATGATGGTAAAACCAGCCACTTTTACCTAGCCTGTTAATGTTTGATGCATTATTTGTGGCATGCATGGCAAAACAAGGAGTTTTCTACAGGCGAGCTAGCAGAGACTAGATATTGGAGCTTGTATGGCTAGGAGTATGGCTGTGGCCTGATGCTGGATTGCCTATTATGTTTGCCCTGTCAGGCAAATTATTACTCGCAGTCTGAAATGCATCATACTCGTCCTAGGCTCAGTTCAAGACTCATCATTTCTACCAGTAAAGCACCTCCCCTTTTAAAAATCAAATGATGCACACATTCTTTTTTTCTTCTTTTTTTTTGGTGCATTCAGGTTTGCATTTGGCATGGACAATGTGAGATCCTTGCATTTGATGTGATTGATAAACAAAACTCACACAAACTACTGAATGAATGTAAAGCTGCTCTAGCCAGGTGGTATTTATCATTGATATGAAACAAAAGTAAGGAATGAGGTAGAATTCAAGAAGCTGTGAATGTTCACAATTACAGATGATGAATAATAATGCACGTAATGATCATGTTATGGGTACTTAGAATCTATTTCAGCGGTCGTGCTTCATCCTGTGAACATTGCCATAACCTTCAATTCTATCTACTTGTACATTGCGTGTGCATACAATGTATGTGTGTGTTTGTGTGTGTGCATGTGTGTATTAAAGGTTTTGAAATACATCTTGAGCATAAAATGTAGCTGCCACGTAGCTGCTGTTAAAGCATTCAGTGGAGATCCTTTGAAAAATATGGCATACAGAGATTTCATAATTTCTGAGCATTTTTTTAGGGGTGGGGATGGGAGAAGGGGGAACTATGTGTAGTCTTTCTCTTGTAATGTATGTGGGTAGTCATCTTATACAACCCACTGGCATTACTGGCCAAGTTGGAAAAATCTGATTTATGGCAATCTTTATTTGTGAGTGTTAGTGCAGCAAAGATAATATTTTGATGTGATGGAGAACACTTATTATGTGCTTTGTATGAGCAGTGCCTCTGACTATGACCCCGTTTACAGTGCGAGGCTCGGCCGCGGCTGAGCCGCGGTCGAGCCCACCTTCATTTCAGTGTAAACGCGCAAAAGGCCAAATGCGAGGCCAAAATTGGCCTCGCATTTGGCCACGCTCTGGAGGTGGTCTCGGCCGTGGCCGAGCCCGGCCTTTTCTCAGTGTAAACGCAAACTGGGCCAAATGCGCGGCCAATATTAGTCTGGCTTCCAAACCCTCTGCCTGTGCTATTTGGCTATTCAGGATATTAACCCACTCAACGTCGACAACTAGTTACTAGTTGTCGACGAAGTATAGTTTAAGGTGGTTTTGTCCTTCAAAGGATTTTTTCCTTCGGCAAAGGCCGTTGCCCGAACGGTGACTTCGTCACCACGGAATTCATTTGGCAAAGGGTCTGAAAACCAGACAATACCAAATTGCGTTTGTTTACAAGCAGAGCGCCTTTACGACAAAATATTGAAAGGTTTGAATCAAAATCTCGGCCGAGCCCGGCAGTGTAAACGGACAAAATTGCGGGGCTCGGCCCCGCAATTGAGGCTGGGCTCGGCCGAGGCTCGGCCCAGCCCTGCACTGTAAACGAGGTCATATTTTGTAGCCACTATTTGATGGCGCTCCTCGTTCAGAATGCAGAGGATGCATAAGTATAGTACCTATTCATTTGGTGTTTTGACATCCGTCATGTTTGAGCTAAGTACTCCCGACACATTTTACAGGTGTTCATGTGTCGGTATGTTTCATGTTGTTAGCAACAGAAGCTCTATGGTATGCTGTGCTCTAAGCTCCCTTTACAGAGTGATGAATGAGAACATATTTCATACAATGTATAGACGGTACCTAAAATGATGAGATTCAGGATGTGAGAAGGTTAAGGTGTGAAATATTACATTGCAAAGATGAAAATATTCAAGCGTTTAATTATTTTGTGCTTGATCAAGGCAATATACATATGAATGAATTTCACTTGTTTATAATATTTTTGCAGAAATATAATACTCCAACAGGATTTGTGCGTTATTATTAGGGGTCAGTCAAGTACAAAATTCCTTGCTCTGTAAAACATCAATTTACCATTATGCAGCGGGGATGCCATGTATAGAAAAAGAGGCACAAAGCTGGGAGGAATTCATGCCATACGTTGTAGTTACATCCTTTAAAGGGTGTGTACAGTTCTGGTTAAGGTGAGGATTTAGCTTTTAACGTTTTGCGAGATATTCAGAAACCACTCTATGAGATGTCAAAGAGCATGCAATTCTAAGGGATGAAAATCGGTTTTGAAATGGCTAAGATATCCAAAAACAAGGTGAAACAAAGAGATCCTAATAAAAGGCGTGGCCTGTAGTCTTTTATTGTTATCACTTTTTTGGGATATCTCAGCCATTTGAAAACCAATTTTCATCAAATAAACGTTGAATTCTTCTTAAAATCACATGCTCTTTCAATTTCATAAGAGGTTTCTCTTTATCTCACTTAGGAATGTTCAAAACATAAATCCCCACCTCAACCAGTACTGTACAGTCCCTTTAAAGCCAAACAATCAAAAGTTGTGCTGCTTTTGTAGGTTGAATGAACTACTTTGAAAAATTATTACTAGTATAGACTGAAAATGGAAGAATGACAAATGGACAATCTGTCCAGAGGGAATTTTTGTTATGATTTATTACCATGCCTCTACATCATGTATATATGTTGCTTGCCAGTTTTTTCCTGGTACGTATTGTTTGTTTCTGTGAGGTACATGTATTTCAAGCACATGCTGAATGAGAGAATGTGTGTCATAATTTGTGATGATTATTTTTGTGAAATCTTACTTAGTATTTGAATTTGAAGTACATGTCATGTGACCACACGTACATGCTTTATATGGGCTGATTAAGTGAGATCATGTGTGGCTCAAATTTCCAGCCAGTTTTGTCCTCATTTGTTTTCTTTTGTTTTCTTTTTAAAAATGTTTAACAATTCTTTAATTTCTGTATCATGCTTATAATGTACTGTACATACTATATTATATATTCGGGGGATAGATATGATTTGTCATGTACCGTAAGTGCAGAATGTTAACATTTGTCATAATTCTGTGACACATTTTCAGCTGTTATCACTAATGTGGGTAACATTAGGTGTTATTAACTCCCCCCCCCCCCCCCCCCATGTACAATATGTAATTGTAAGCCACATTCACACATGGGAGTTATTGGTGTTTGCATTGGAAGGCACCCTAGTGTGTGGACATAGTGTGGCAAGTTACATTATGAGATTAGGATTTTTTTTTGGTGTTTTTTTTTTTTTTTGCATGACATTCACACGAAATTATTGGTAGAATAAAAAAAAAAAAAACAAATCAAGGTGGATCTCAGTCTAGTCTCAAAATGCTGGGGTCCTGCGAAATTTATCAGTGGAGTGTATGTATCAAACATAGCTTTGCTTCCTTTTATAACCCTTTCAACATTTTTCACACAAAGCAGACTATTGACAAATTTGCAATACAAGCTGGAGAAGCAAGCAGGAAAAAGCAAATGAAATGTTGACATGCTGCTGATTGCATTTCAGGTAGGAGAGATTCTTAGACTCACAGCATGAACCCGACCCCCTTTTTTTTTTTTTTTTTTTTTTTTTTTTTTAAAGTCATAGATCACAGACATGACTTTGCTGTTGGATCACAATAGACATTTATATTTGTCATTATTTTATTATTATGGCTATTGATCTCGGCATTTTTTGTGGTTGTCATCATTCAAATAGTTTCCATGTACCTTGTTAACCATTTGAAATTGGTGATATCACAAAAAACATGATTTTTGATTCACAAACTGTGACAGCCATTCAAATAACACGTGCAGGCACTTACTCAGATTGTTTACACACATATATCATGTTCAGGGAATTAATTTTCTTCTCTCTCCCTCTCTCTCTGTTTCTCTTTCTCTTTCTCTCTTTCTGTCTATCTCTCTCTTTCTTGAAATGCATCTTATCACCTTTTACTTCCAACATCAGCTGGAGAAGGAGCTGGAAGGGAAGAAGAAGGAAATAGCCGTCGCCAGGGAACGCCAGATATCACACGACTCGGCGGCCAAGAAAGCCATCAGCCAACTCCAGCATGACATGATCCAGAGGGTTGACAAGGTAACAACATTTCAAAGATATCTCTGCAAGCCCTCTCTTAATTACACATATATATTTTTAGAAATTCAACTCTGCCTACATATCATGTATATCAGTGTTTAAGTCAATTTTGACAGGACTAAGGAAAATGCATCAATTTAACGATATTTGACTTCTGCGAGTGCATACGAATAACACACGTAAAGCTATGAATGTAAATTGGGACTGATTATTGTGTTGACTTAGCTGGTGGAGTTGATACTAGAATGTGCAAAAGGATCCATACTTCAGACAAAAACAGATTCAAAGCCGTGTGTGGATCGCTTGTCTAGCCTATAAAATCTGTCTGAAAGTCATCTAGAGATTGATGTTTATTGTAATTCTACCTCTGCAGGGGAGTGAAGACAAATATCTTGATCAAATGAATCCAAAAAATTAATGATCAATGTGATAAAGGACTGTCTTTTTATTTGTCAGTGTATTTGTTCTATATTTTCACCAGGGATGTTGCCGAGTGTCTCCACCAGTGTTGTGTGAAATACTTACTGCCTAGTTTGTTTTTAGGGAGACATTTAAAGTAGTTGACAGCATCCAAGATCATCCAGCTCCCGTTCTTTTTGCATTTATGACCTTTGGCTATTATCATCATTCCCCCCCCCCCTTTTTTGGGGGGTGGGGGGGGGGATGGGGGGTGGGGGAGTGGGGAGGAAGGATGGGAATAAGCCAATATTTACCAAACAGATGTTCTAGTAAAATTGAATATGAATATTTAGATTCTGTTGCAGAAAATTTTCATTAAATATATGTAGCTGTTGCTGCTAATTGCAGCTATTTTGTTTTTCTAAGAGTTGTGAGGGTATTTCTTAAAACCCTTTCTATCACGTAAAGTGTTGTGAGAAAGAAGATCTCTGACTCTGTTTATGCTGAATTCTGTTCCTAAATATGGTGCCATGCAGTTTCTGGCTGTTAATCATCCTGTGTTATGAATGTGTGAGAATCAAACTGCAGTGAACAATTGTAGCACTTGCCCCTCAGTATGTCTGAGCAAGTTTTATGCTGTTATCTGCATGAAATAGCAAGAAGTTTTATACCAGTAGTCAGTTCCTGATAATGATACCTCCAAAACCCTGTAAAATATGTAGATTGAGAACCCTTAGGGCAAGACAAGAGTTCTTTGCAAGTTTATATAAATGAGCATGGACAAAGGCTAAGAATGTTCTATGGACATGTGAGAAAAATCAAAAGAAATTTATATTCCTTGATTGTGTCATTGTTTGCATTGTTTCTTCATTGTCGATGGTAGTTTTTGTTTCACACATTTACACTCACTTTGTGTGGTGAGAATTTCTGGAGACTACAACCAATGCCAATAGTTAATTTTCTGTATTAATACACTTACACTATTGATTAGCTTATATTGAGAATAACCCCTCCCCCCCCCCCCCAGTAATTTGGTTGATATGATAATTTAGGAGGAGCCCATGAACCCTGAATCAATCCTAAGAGAATATCAATATTGTTACTGTACAGCATGGGTTGCAATGATATCTTATCATTATGCTGTTCAAATGATTGTTGATTGAGGTAATCAGCATCATAATAGCTTTAGTTTTGTGAGTGGTGATTCGTGTTGAAATTTGCTCCAGTCAGCAAACACAGTTATCACAATTTTGAAACCAAGCCCCAACCCAAATCAATATATATTCAAAGCTTTGTTTGAATGCCCGAACCACTTGGTGAGGTCACCAGAATTCCTGTAAAGATCTACATTGATATCATGCTAGTGTTGCTACATGTAACACTTATAGGAGAATGAAGGTGGATTCTATGATGATCAAAACTCAACATTTTGAGAGCCTATACTTTCATTTCCAGAACAGGTAAACATATCAGGAGGCTGAAAGTGAGTGTGTGTCTGTGTTACCAAATATACCTCCACTGGTTACTTCGCATCTGTATACACCATGAACATGGGTGAATGCATGTCTTGGTTAAGATACAAGTACAAATGTAGGTACTACAGAGAGTAGTAAAAATGTATAGTTTCCCCTTCATTAAGGCTACATTTCTCACAATCTTTTGTATGTATTCATTACATTTGTGCTACATTTCCATGCAAGTCTGTGGTTCTTACTGTTGTTTAATGTTCTAATTAGATTTTTAGTATTGTTCCATACTGCAGGCTTTAAATATCACGCTACAATATGCATGGTACACTTGCTTAATCAACTAGGCAGGTATTTGTACTAGCGTTGTGTATGCAAACTTACAGTAACAATACAGGGATTTTGGGTCACTGACTGTGCCTGTCCCTGTGACCAGTCTGTTGTACCATATAGGATCATGTTTAGCAACAGTACAAAGTGTAATCCTTCATGACAGCTGCTGTGTAGTGTTGTGTGTAGGATATGTGTGCATGTGTATATTTGTGTGTATGTATGTGTGTGTGGGGGGGGGGGGAGGGTATGGGGTTGTTATAGATGACTGGGCTGAGGTCGCGTGTTGGTAACTGTCTGTTATGACTCATTCAGTGCCTTGGAACTCTTGTATGCAGGCCCTGATGCATAGAATTTGCTCACTCATGCCAGCCAGCCTGTCAGTCTTCAGGAAAATTTCATGCAATGGAGAGTTAGCATGTGATCTGTCCCTGGTAACAATGCACAATTGTAGGCATAGCAGTGTATCATGTGTGTACAGTGATATTACGTCACAAACTCTAACTGGCAATGGCAAATAAATGTGTCACTGGCATCTCATGCCCAAAATTCAAATTCTACAAAGACAATAGGGAGCTTTAGATTTTGACGTGCGGACGTTTGAGACTACGAGTGCGCTGGACGTTCTCCTCTCCCTGCGTCGTGCGGAAAAATAGCTTTAGATTACGCTGGGATGCAACGTATAAAAAATAAAATCGCGCCCCCATATGATTAGTGCATGAAGAAGCTCTCAAACTGTGCGGACGTGAAAATAGCCCAGTATGCGTAGTGAAAAACTCAGGCGACGCAAGCTAAAAATAGATTGACTTTACGCGCGCTACTGCGCACGCTCAGAACATGTTTTTTTCCTTTGAACGTCCGCGCGTCTAAAATCTAAAGCTCCCTAGTGTCTATATCCATGAAGACACACACAAAAATGGTAATATCTATAGTGAGCCTTACATGGCTACTGTAACGGCATCAAGTGGCACAAATATATGTCACGGCAGACATGTATCGTCGCTGGGGTGACAAGACTTTGTATCTGCAATTTTGGTGAAAATGACTTTTTTGATTAATGGTCAGATAATGGGTTAAGTGGTGTCCTGTCTAAGTCCCACCTGTCTTACCCCATAAATGAAGCCACCACGGCATGTCAAAGGAAAGGCTATCCCATTCACTATAGTGCTTTGGCTGCCATGTTTTTTGGCTCTCCTGAACATTTGACATTTTGTAGATATGAGGTCTTGTCGCCCCAGCAATGGTATCAGTAACCTCTTTTGAGACAGAGCCCAAAACATACAGAGGAAGAAGAGATACTCAAATGAAGAGCAATACAAATCATGTAGGTCTATTTCAAATTTTGTATTAACAGCTGTGTTTGTCAATTCACACGATGCAGTGTCCTAATTGTTAAGATTTCTTCTTTGACTGACACATTTATATAATTTGACACCACTTTTGTTGTTGTTATTGTTGTTTTGTGTGTCCTGCCGACATCTTGCAGGTGAAACAGTTGTATGAGGAGGCGGTGAAGGAGAAAGAGAACATGGTCATCCGGTATGCCAAGAGCGAGAAGGAAAATCTCGATGTGAAGAAGGCCAAGGAGGACCTTGAGAGAAGGCTAAGAGAGGCGGGTCAAGGGTTAGAGGTCATCGTGTCCCACAACAAGCAACTCAAAGCGGAGCGTACCAAACTTCTAAGTGACATTGATGCCAAGGTAAGCTTTCCATTCAGTGTTCTGCAGGACTAGTGGTGGGTCCTGGAAATTTCATGGAGAATAGAAAACCAAGGAAAAATTCATTTTCTTTCTTTCTTTCTTTCTTTCTTTCTTTCTTTCTTTCTTTCTTTCTTTCTTACTATAATGTGTTTGTCTGTTTGTTTATTTATTTATTTATTAATTCATCCATTCATTCATCTATTCATTCATTCATCTATTCATTCATTCATTCATTCATTCATTTGACCAGGTAAAGAGCATCGATTACATATCATAAACATTACAAACGTGAAACAAAAACCAGATGATACATGGTGAATGCTAAGGAATGTCAATGCAGAAATTCAATTATATTTCATATACATAGGATAATTTGTCACTGACTGGATTGTCAATTTTTGCATTTCGCCGTACCCCCTCTTGTAAACTTATTTTCAAAATCATTCGATGATACATTGGACATTGGATAAGATATTTTCAAATTTATGATGCTTAATTTTGAAGTCATGTATGCGTTTCTTTTCCTTCCACCCAGGACCTTGAGATCACGGCCATTGAGAAGGAGAAAGAGGAAATGAAGGATGACGTGGCCTCCGTGGGAATCAAGGTCAAGTGGGCGCAGAACAAGCTCAAGACAGAGTTGGAAAGTCACAAGGTGGGGAAGATCAAGACATCTACTTTTATCCCTTTGACCATTCATGTGCCCAGACATTTTGCTTAACCCTTAAAAGGTGGGTGGGGGGAGGGGAGGGGTGGACCAAATCCGCCCTATTTGTGGTTTTTTCACGATCATTTCCAAAGAGAGAAAAATTGCTCCTTTGGCCTTTTATGACTTTTGAACCTGGAGTCTTGGGCATCTTCTGATACCAAATTTGAGGAATTTGGACTTATTGTTATCAATCCATGGGGTATTTTACAGTCGTGCACACACCACGTATGAAATTTCCTTGCGTGTAAGACATGAATTAGCATGGAATGGGAGGAAATGTATTATGATCACTCTTTTTTAAGTTTGTAAGTTTATTATTCATTTACATAGTCAAGTATTCCATATTCTTGAATATTTGTGTAAAATCTCAAGGTCAAGGTCAAGATCACAGTGTGTTGTACACTTTTTGTTGCTCTTTTCACAACAAAGAGATACATAAGAAATTGCAAAAACAATAGAATAAAAAAGTATTGATTATAGTATAGCCCTTTTTCAGTTTGTTCATTATTAGTCCTTGTTGTAGCAAGATTTTTTTTTCCATAATAATAAGAATCATTCCCTCAACTTACATTGCCATTTTAGACCCAAATACCAATTTTTTGATATAATTTGCATGATAAATGGTTTAAAATAGATTGATTTTGAAAATCCTACGATACAGTCTTGTAGATTTCATCCCAGACAATGGGGGGGGGGGGGGGGGGCCTCCCAATTTCGCATAGCCAAAAAAGGGTTAACTTGTCAACTTTTTGTCAGCATGCATTAACCCATCCAAACCGGATCTGATTTTAACGTTAACAACTTTCTCAGGTGTAGCAAAATACCTTAGTCCAACTGGAAGGCTGCTGCTAGACAATAGGGATTAGAGGGTAACTGTAATCTCTAGTTATTGATTGACAATTTGTCTCCAGAAATCTGCTTCAGTCGGCAAAGAAAGCACTCCAGCATGTGTGCTAACCAGCATACAAAGGACAGAAAGGACCATGAAGGTCTTTTTTTAACTTGTGTAAGACCATTTGATTGAAAGCTAATTTGGACCTTGCATTTTGGCTGCACAACAACACTCGCCTGTGCATCATGACTTATGTATCATGTGCTGGAAGAAAGAATTAGAAGAAATGTGTAGGAATCACTTCACTCGTGGAAAATAGGCAGATCACATAGAGACACTGATTGTTTGTCATTGCTGTTTCTCATTTTGTGTGTGAAGGAAACCAAGGCTAAGCTGGCCAAGACAGAACAGCGTCTGGTGGAGGCCAAAGAGGAGACAGAGCAAATCAGGAAGAACTGTCAGGAGATGATTCGTACTTATCAGGTGGGCTTAACTCTTGAGAGATTTTATACGGTATCCATCATGCTTGATAATAATAAGCCAGTTCGTAGTTCCACTTTGCGTGGGCAGAAACAGGTTGTTGTTGTTGTTTATGTTGGTTATTAAATTCACTGAGATATGCATCTGTGATGTAATGATTATTCATGTCTCGATCCTCAAAAATTGTGCTTGCCAGCACTTTCACCCGACAGCTACGGAGCGTTCATTAAAGCCATGTTTTGGGGAAAATAAATAGAAATGGTTTGTTCATGCATATATACAATTCGAAGCAATGAAATTGATGCTTCCCCTAGTGTAAATTGAGCGGCCATGGTGATTCACAAAAGTTTCATGCTGCGAAAAAGGCAGTTGGCTCCAGGTCGTGGAAGTTCCATGCATTGAATCTTTTTGGGTTTTACAGTAATTGCGAACTGGCTTGTTTCAAGGTAGCATATTCTCGTATCCTTGTGCAAGAGGTTTGGTTCCCCTCAAACAGTCGTAATCTTCAGACTGAAGACATGGGGTATAAAAGCCTTGAGTACCTAGAGATTCCTTTCAGTGACAGCTATCACCCTCTATTGGAAGCAACCATGTTCCCTCTATCGCTCTAGAGATTAAATTGCAGAATGGGATGGTATAGGGATATATAAGGAACAACATAAAAAACATAGAAAATACATTTTCACATGTGTTCAAGTGGGGGCAGCCTCACATGTTTCAGTGAATTTTTTTTTTTCTTTGCAGGAATAAAAGCGGATGGGTCCAGGCTAAAGGGTTGAATTTGGTTCTGACTGTGGTGTCGACATTCTTTAGTATGATGTTGCTTGGTTAAAAAGAATCGGAGTAGAGGCACTGAAGTGTTCTGCAGATAGATTAGCTTCAAACACATGCACAAGTGTATTCTAATCTTTATGTGTATATCTTTATCTGTTGCAAAGGTGATTTCTGGCATCCAAAAATGCTTGTCTGAGGCTTGCCCAACACATCAAGCCTAATGGCATGAAGAAATCATGGTCTCCAATTATTGAAGTGTATTTAATTGGAACAAATGGGTCAAATTTTGTTGATTGGGAAAGGGGGGGGGGGGGATGGAGTGAAACCGGTACCCATGGACTTAAAAAAGGCATATATGTAGGTGAAATGGCCCATTGCAAAGTGATTACCCATCCATGAGTACGTCATCACAATTTTTCCCCTCTGCCCTTTTCAGGAATCGGAAGAGATCCGCTCCAATTCGCTGGACATCAAGCTAAAGGAGAAAGAGGAAGAGCTCAAGCAGCAATTTCAGGAGAAAGAAGATCACATGGAAGTAAGTATCACCCCTGTTTCTCTGACAGTTTCTGCAACAAGCCCCCCCCCCCCCCCCCAATCCCCTTTCTAAGGTTGACCACTGCTATTTTATCATTATATTCTAGGTTGGCCTGTATTCTGTAGTTGTTGTTTCACTGCAAATTACTACCTTGGAATAGAAATTTGATGTTTGGTCCAAACTGAAATAAAAATATAGGGCAGAGTGTGTAGTTCAGGAGCATGTTAAGTATGTGGGATGTTCATGAAGTAGATGTACTATGGTATGCATTTGTAAGGTAAACTCCCTTTCATCATTCTCATCGTTTGATTTCTTTTTTTTTTCCCCCTCAAAGTTATTGAGTGATGCCATCATGAGAAATGTATGTTAGAATGCCTGCATTTCATAATGTTATAAATGTTATGACCTTGGTCTTGTGGCTGTCACTAGTCAAGCTTTTTGTGACAACTGAAATGACAGTACCAGTCTTTTCTTGCGTTGTTTTGTTTCTCCAGTCATCAGGATATTTCATGTTTCCTTTACTGATGTGACTATAGCTAATTATCACTCAACATCAGTTAGCATTTCCCCACTTGCACTTTTGTGGCTAAGTTTAGCATGATATGTATACATATACTATAAAAGGAGACATGTTTGTTTACACAGCCAGTGTTCTACCTTTTTTCTCTATCTAATGGAGTGATGAAAACTGAACGTAATTGCTAAATGTAAGAGGGATTAGTATGTTGCTGTTGTTGTTGTTTTGTTCATTATGATATGTGAAATATATGTAGTTTTTTTGTTGTTGCTTGTTTATCTGTGTGTTCAAAGTACCTTTGTGTATGTGAGAATATTTAAAGGGGATCTATTGTGATATGTTATCTATCGCATTTGACGTGCTCTGTGCTGTTCCTTTTGCACCAGATTCACAACACACGGCTAAAGGAGCTGGAAGCATTAAAGAAGGCTCATCAAGAGGCTCTGTCTGAGCTCGACTCTCTCAAAGTGAAGGTCAGACTTGACTCCTCAGAGCACCGTTTCATGAAAGTTGTCACCCCTGACAAGTTGTCAATCTCTGACAATTTCAGTGAAAATCCTTGGTTTTTGATTGGCTTAGAAGCTCTTGTCACTGACTGTTACTATGGTGATTATCAAAGACTGACAACTTGTCAGGGCTGACAACTTTCATGAAACGGTGCCCTTTTCCAAGAAGTCAAGAAGTCGAACATCTTTAAAGACACTGTAAACACTCAGGTGACTCAATTTTAAAGGATTGTCGACAGAATCATTGCCAACGGAGCTCTTTGGTGAATTTGGAAATGAATGAAGAAAATGCTCAAGCCTGCAAAGTGCTTGAAAATTATCCTGTAAATTGCTAGGCATCTGCAAGCAAAGATTGCCAGTAAAAATGTTTACTAGATGGTTTGTTCTAGTGCTACCATCAGTGGACAGAGAGAGAGAAAAAAAAATGACTGTAGTTATTTAAAGGACAAGTTCACCTTCATAAACATAAGGATTGAGAGAATGCAGCAATATTAGTAGAACACATCAGTGAAAGTTTGAGGAAAATTGGACAATCGATGCAAAAGTTATGAATTTTTAAAATTTTTGTGTTGGAAACGCTGGATGAGGAGACTACTAAGTCTCGTGATGTCATATGAGTACAACAGTATAAACAAAATGTAAAGAAAATTCAACATATTTTCACTTTTTCGCATAATAAAAGAGCACCTGACTTGCCTCTTTCTAAAGGCAATGGGAATAATATTACCCATAACATATGTCAGTAACGAATCAAGGGAATGTGTACTTTTTTCCAAAAGATAAAATTTTGTGAAATTCTCTTTATATTTTCCTTATATTGTTGTACGCATGTGACATCATACACTGCAGTAGTCTTCTCATCCAGGGGTGACTGCACAAAAACTTCAAAAATTCATAACTTTTGAACGGATTGTCCGATTTTCCTCAAACTTTCAATGATGTGTTTTACTAATATTGCTACATTCTCTCAATCCTTATGTTAATGAAGGTGAACTTGTCCTTTAATCTAGTCACTGAGGTGTTTACTTCTTTGAAGTATGTGGTTGGGTTAGGGGGGATTGTTTGAGGGATAGAGAGGGATGATGAGATGGTAGGGACTTACAGCTGTCAGTCTTATGGTTTGCTTGCTTACAAGTGTCCATTGCTTCCTTTGTGGCCAAGTGAAATGAATCATTTCAATTCAATTTAATTCAGTGTGCTGCCCATTTTCAACTGCAATTTTCTTCCAATTTCATCTTTACAAATTAAAGCCACTGGTAAGGAATGGGAGTGATAATGCACAAAGGGAAGTTCAATCGATCTTGAAATTTCTTCTTAGAATACAATGTAGCTGAATGTTTGGAAGTTCAAGTGTACTTGATCATGAAACTGTAAGAGCGTTCCTTTGTGTATTACTGTGTAAAATTATATTTTATGTGAACCATTGGTTTTTATTCCTGAACTCTGGACAGTTAAGTCCTAACAGCCTACAGTCATGCACTATCCAATTAATCGCTGTGGCACAGAGAAATTTGTGTCCTGATTATCATTCGTCTCATTAATCCTTTTCATCCCTCAAACAATTCTCCCTCCCCCTTCCCTCCTGATTCTGCAGAGCAAGTGTTTGGAAGATGAGCGTCTGCACACAGAGGGCCTGCTGAATCAGTTCAAAGGTTTGCTCAACTCACAGAAGGAGGAGAACAGGAAACTCTCCAAGCAGATGGAGGAGCTGAAGTCACTCAAGAGGAAACTTGATGAGTAAGGACTGGTCCTAATTACCTCCGCCAAGGGAGGAGGTTATGTTTTCTTCGGTGTTGGTTTGTTTGTCCATGTGCAAAATAACTCAAATAGTAGCGAACAGAATTGCATAAAACTTACAGGAAAGGTTGAGAATGATACAAGTAACAAATGATTAAATTTTGGTAGTGATCCGGGAATTTTTATGGATTTTATGAAGGATTTTTGATATTTTGGCAGGTAGGGTCATGAACTTGGGAGTTCAAGTTGCCTGTATTTGAGGTTTGCATACACGCACAAAAGTGCATGCTCTAGTTTCTGCTAGGGCAAGGGTGAGGCGCAGCGCAACTGAGGGTTTATGACGCAACAAAAGGCTTCTATATTGGGAAAGTTGGCGTATTTTCAGCATGCATTACATTGTATGTGTGAAAGTCACTGCTCTCTATGGAAGAACAAGATCAGTATTGAAAAAAAAAAAAAAAACTGCTTGGCAGAGGTCTGAGCTCTCGGAGTGCTTTTCTAGTTTGCTGGTGTGATATTGCTCTTATTTTTAAACCTTTGCTCCAGCCATGAAAATAGATAACTGGGTATAGAAAAATTGTAATGTTTAAGGTGGTAGTGGCCCAATTTCACATTTCTATCTTCTTCTTGGAAATGTATGGTCCAATTTTCACCAAACTTGGCCAGAATTTTTGCTATAATGGTAAATATATTTGTGCAAATAGGCACCATCTGCATGTGCCCAGAACCCCCAAATGTGAGAATTTGTAAAAAGTAATTTTCTATTCAACCACAATGTACAAGTGTACATTGGTGAATGTACTTTCAGGTTTGTTTATGGCAGATCCAGGGGTGAGCCCCTTTGGGGCCTGAATAAAATTGGGAACCAGTTTTCACATTTTGATCTTCATTTTTGAAAACTCATGGTCACACTTTTGCAAACTTGGCAGGTGTTATTGCTAGTATGATAGAATACACAAATGGACACCATGCCCTCCTGGCAGATACAGAGTATGTTTTGTTCAGAAGTTACAGAGGACGGATAATCTTATTAATGCCCACTTGAGTAATGCGCTTTATTCATTTTAAAAAAATGGTGACACGATTTTGCTTCCATGGCAGCCATTTTTACAAGATTCCAAGGCCACTGCCAGCTCCAAGCTTGCTGAACCACACATCCACAAACAATTGCGATGCATTTATAATACGCAGGCAATACAGCTGAGGGTAGAGGAGCATTTGTTTGTATCAGTCATTAGTATACTAACGCTATATCACCATTTATAATTGTTCCTAGCAACACTTATTTTGCATGCATCATTCTCTTGCCCACCCAGGTCCAAGCAGACAGTGGCAGCGCTGGAGCTCAAGCTGAACTCCCAGAAGCAAGAAGGCACAGACCTGGAGTCTGAGCTGGAGACTAGCAGACAGAAGGAGGCAGAGCTTCTGCAGTTCACTGAGAAGATGACTGCCACAAACGCTGCTTTGCATTCAGAGAACTCTGCCCTGAATTCCAAGGTATGAGTCTTTTGTTTATTTTTACTGATCAATAGTAATTGTTGGTAAAGAGTTCACGGAGAAGATAGCAGCTACGCATCCTGTTCTGTACTTGGATTTAAAAAAAAAAAAAAAAAAAAAACCAAAACAAAACAGCTTCCCTGCTGAATTCCAGGGTAGAATTCTGTTCTGATGGTAATGATTATCTGTACAAAGTGTTCTGCCACATTGAGCCCTTTAAAGTATATCTGTGCCATGGAATTGATGGATTGTTATGCATCTTATTTTACAGGCAACTCCCATTATAACAAAGTCGTCGGATCAGCAGTGCTCTTTCATTATATCAAAATTTCACTATAGCCAAACAATGAGCAGTATAAAGACATATAGATGAATAATTTGGGGACCTGAATTATTTACTTCATTGTATCAAGATTTTCATTATAACCATGTTTGTTAAAATGGGAGTGCACTGTGTTTTATAAATTCAGGTTGACACTTTGACGGAAGAGTGCCGAAATCTGAAGGTGGAACTGGAGGAAGCCAAAACTCAGATTTCACAGCTGGTGAGTATCTGTGCCATCATAGCATTTGATGGTCATTCCTATATACCAACTCTCTTGGTACCTCATCAGGTGAGGGAAATAGCACAGTTGTCTGTTTGGAAAAGTGCACTTCCTGAAGGGATGGTTCTCTGTGAATTTTGAATCAGTTCTATTTTTAAACCACGGGCCCATTTAGTGTATACGTAGGCTTTGTTTGCTTAGGTTGTCCATATAATTATATATCTGTACACCACAAGAACATAATTACTTTTTGTGGATTTCTTTTGTTATTATTATACCCCCGCCAAACGAAGTTTGAAGGGGGTATATAGGAATCAGCGGACGGTCGGTCGGGCGGTCGGTCCGTTGCAAATCTTGCGTCGCGAACTACTTCCTCAGTTTTCAACCGATTCCCATAAAACTTGGCACAGATGTGTGCCTTGGGTTGTAGATGTGCAAAACGTATTTTTTGACAGTACCCAAAAGTACGTTGCCATGGTAACGGCATATAATGGGCAAAAATGGGTACAAATCTTGCGTCGCGAACTACTTCCTCAGTTTTCAACCGATTCCCATAAAACTTGGCACAGATGTGTGCCTTGGGTTGTAGATGTGCAAGACGTATTTTTTGACAGTACCCAAAAGTACGTTGCCATGGTAACGGCATATTATGGGCAAACATGGGTACAAATCTTGCGTCGCGAACTACTTCCTCAGTTTTCAACCGATTCCCATAAAACTTGGCACAGATGTGTGCCTTGGGTTGTAGATGTGCAAGACGTATTTTTTGACAGTACCCAAAAGTATGTTGCCATGGTAACGGCATATTATGGGCAAAAATGGGTACAAATCTTGCGTCGCGAACTCCTCCCACAGTTTTTGATCAATTTTTATGAAATTAGGTACAGATGTTCATCTGAATATGTTAATGTGCAAGACACATATTTCCGCAGTGGCAAAAAGTGCGTTGCCATGGTAACGGCATGTTATTGGTAAAATATAGGGCAAAATGCTTCATGGCAAAACTGCTTCATCAGTGTTCTTCCAATTCTCATGGAATTCATATTGAATGTTTGTCTTAGGATATAGGTCAGCATGACACATTTCTTGACAGTGACAAAAAGTATGTTGCCATGGTAACAGCTCACATATTATGAGCCAAAATGATGGAAAATTTTGTGTTGCAAACTACTTCCTCAGTTTTTGCCCAATTTCCATGAAACTTGGTACAGATGTGTGCCTTTGGTTGTAGATGTGCAAGACGCATTTTTCGACAGTACCCGAAAGTACGTTGCCATGGTAACGGTATATTAATGGCAGAAGATCAAGGAAAGATCTTGCGATTTAACTACTTCCTCAGTTTTTTGACCAAAGCTTATCAAATGTTGTTTTGACCAAAGCTTATGAAATGTTGTTTGGCGGGGGTATAACCAGTCGCTGTAGCGACATTTCTAGTTGGAACTTGTGCAGAAATACTACATTAATTGTGGATATGCTGATTAAAGTATTTGGTGAAATGCCCAAGGTCAAAGGTGTAACTTCATGAAATAAGTGCTTAGAATGTACGTAGAATTTATCAGGCATATTTAATCTTCAGATAGGTATGTCCAGTGGCAAGATGATTTGGTGGGAAGGAAAGAAATGAATACACAAATGTTTTGCAATGAGAGATGTGGTAGTTCACAATACAGCATCAGAAATCACTGGAAACTGACTCTTTACTGCAAGAAGCATTTGGAATATTCAAAGTCTAGCAACAGCTGTTTTGAAGTATCTGTTTTGAATGAAAATTTTGTTGTGAAGTGCTGGCCTTGTATTAAAAACAAACAAAAAGAAGTCTGTCTGGGTAGTTCTTCATTCTGTGTTGCTTTGCTGTAGTAGGAGAAGCTTTGATGACCTCAAGGTCATCAAAGGTCTCGTGACCCTGTGGAAGAACAGACATATTTTGAAAAAATGACTGAACAGGCAATCCCCCGTTTCTTCTGTTTTATTATGCAATGTATATGCAACTTGTAATGTGTGTATTTTTATATGAAGACGGAAATAAAAACAAACAAACAACAACAAGGTAACGATTACTCTCATTGTATCCACCCCTCCCCCATGTGCAGTCCGCGGACTTGAATCAGGAGAGGCAGTATCGGGAGCGGGAGGCGGCCCTCCTCTCCGCCAGGCTGAGTGAGAAGTCTAAGGCTCTGGATCAGGTCAAAGTTCAGCTGAGTGACGCCAAGGATGAAACAAAGACTCTGAAGAGGAAACACGCAGCAAACATGAAGGTACTGTATACACTGTTATTTTCGCATACAGATATTTTCGCAAATAACGAGGTCATAGACATTTTCGCGCGATGTTTTTTTTTCGCGAATCAATGCCGATGCTTACGTTAATGCTCTATTAACACAGTGCATGGAGACATTTTTGCGTGTTGTTTAATTCGCGATCCAACTGTGATTCGCAAAATTCGCGAAAATTAAACCCTCGCGAAAATAACAGCTTATACAGTAACAGCCCTCCGTAAACACAAATATTTGTTGCATTGTCCATTGGGAAACTGGGTTCTATCGAGCAATGTCAACTATGCATTGGGGGTGAGGGTAACGGCTACTGTAAAACCATAAGTTTTCACGTGCATAAAACTTTTTCGAATTTTGCGAGGAGCCATGATTTGTGAAGGAAAATGCATGTGAAAGGTTTTGTCTACACAATGCATTGAGTACTAGTGGCAATTTGCGAAAGTTTCATTGCTGTGAAAAAGGTCATCAGCTCAAATTTGGGAAAGTTTCATGCCGCGAATATTTTTGTTTTTTAGGTATCCTTTGAACGAGAATTATACTTGTATTCATTGTGCATGAAAGAACTGGACTCTATCTAGCAATCTCTCATGCATTGAGATTAACAGACTTTCTTGCAATGCCAACCCTCTACCCAACAACTTTGATCCAGGTAATGCAGATGTGCCAAATATCATTGTCTTCTGCCTGTCTGTAAGTGAAAACGCAGGATACATTGTACATCAGCCGAGTGCTTTCTGCTTGTATGGCATAGTAAATTATATTTGACTTCATACCATGACACGAGTTCTTTATATGCCACAAGATGCTAGGTTTGATGGCTGTTACCACGTGACTGAGATGAACCACAGTGGCTGGAATTGACTGCCACTTGGGTGTGCAAGATATGTATATATCGCATTTGCTTTAGTCCGCAGGGTCAATTTAAACTACCTTCTGTAATTTTTACTAGTGAGTTGGTGTCATATGTGTGTTTTCCAGTGTATGTAAGTCTTGACATTTCATCAGTCATTTGACTATTAACATACATTTCATTTGTACTGTATATTAAATTTGTGAGCCTCTTGATAATAACGGATATGCTACTTAGCAATGGTCTAAATTTACTGAATCAAAGAGCAATGTCTTCTTGTACTTTTTCTTTCACATCAGGACCTGACAAGGCAACTCCAGCACGCCAAGAAGAAGATTGACACAATGGAGGCAGACAGCGGCAACCCTGGAAATAGCAAGGACGCTTTCAGCTCGGAGTCACGGACGAGCTCAACGGGATCCCTGGACACACTGGGCAACAGCGCCATCAACGGCGGCACAGCGAACATCTCGTCCGGTAGCAGCGGCAGTGGAAGTGTAGGGAGACATGAGGACTCCCCCCAAGCAGGCCAGGTGAGATTTACCCCCTAATCCTAAGTTTGCTCTCAAAATTAGAGGTGTAAACAGTATCCGGGTGATCCCTTGTAATTGTTATCTGTTGAGTGTTTCTTTAGTCAATGCTTTGGTGTTAAGCCTTCAGAAGCAAGTTATGTTTGAGATGTGAGATGAATAACAGTAGTTGATACCAGCAGAGGCCTTTTTGAAATGACAAATTAATTTGGGATGGGGGGGGGGGGAGAATCCAACATGCAGAGAATACATGTTACAGTTAGCATCATGAGTACACAGTGACTCTATGCCAATGAATAATTTAACAGGCATACTCCATGTGTACCTTGACTTTGAACATGTTGCAGTTAGAATGGTGAAACTTTTATTAAGATTGGGCACACATAAAGCCTTTTCACAAAGCAGTGATATATATTTGTCATTTTAACATTGGTACATTACAAGAAGCCTAAAAAATCAAACTGAAGAACATCACAATTTATTACAGTGGAATGTCTCATCATTTCTGATATCATTGACACCTGGAGTGACAAAAATTTTGACATACACAGTTTTGTACATGTATTTGAAGTACTTTTTTTGCCATTAACCTTCAGTAACACATGATGTGATAAATGTCCCAACAACATTCTGCTGTAAACTTAAGATGTTTTTATAATCGATAATGCTACAAATTTGTTGTGGTAATATCATGAGGAACAATTAAGTTCATTAGTATATAAGTAAATAATCAAAATAATCAATTTGTACATGCACCATATGTATCATGTGTTACTCTATAAACCTGTATGTAAACTGATGTAGGATCATACGGTAGCCATCGCTGGAGGAAATGACTTCCCTGGCATCGACAAGGGTATGCTGGTAGAACGCATCGTCAGGCTCCAGAAGCAGCTGCAGAAGAAGGCTGACAAAATGGAATTCATGCAGGAACACAATACCCATCTGGTCGGCCAGATACAGAAAAAATCCAAGTGAGAGTCTTTTCGTCCGTCGTTCCTCCTTCTCCTCCTCATTTTCCTCCTCCTCCTCCTCCTCCTCTTCTTCCTCTTCCCCTTCTTTTCCTTCTCCTCTTCCTCTTCCCCTTCTCTTCCTCCTCTTCCATTTCCTCCTCCTCCTCCTCCTCCTCTTCCTCCTCCATTTCCTCCTCCTCCTCTCGCTCCTTCTCCTCCTCCTCCTCTTCATCTTCTCTTCCCTTCTCTTACTCCCCCTCTTCTGCTGTGCTGCTACCTAGTGCTAATAAGTATTGTGCTGTACAATGATAAATTGAATAGCATACTTGATTGTTTTAATCACCTTCTTCTTTTCACAGGTATGATTGTGAAATATCTCTTTATGGAATTCTTTTAGAAAACATGCTGTTATGCCCTTGCCAGTGATTTTTTTTTTTTTTATTGATTTACCCTTCATACTACATACTTGTTTCTCCTTCTTTTTCTTTTTCTTCTTCATCTTCTTCCTCTTCTTCATCTCATCTGTCTTCTCCTCCATCTCTTCCTTGTCTTTCTTTTTCTTCTTCCTCTTCCTCTTATCCAAAATCCTTCTCCTCCTCCCACCAGAGAATAGTGTGCAGAAATGAAAACTTCAGTAGTAATCAGTGTTTGAAATGCATCAGTGAACGTCTGTCCTCCCCTTTGCCAAGTTATGTTTATAGTCTTCAGAAGAGTTTACCCTGCGTCTAACCCCCAAGGTCTCTCCCCCTTTGACCTTTGACCCTTGACCCCATGCAGAGTCATCCAACAGTACATCATGAGGGAGGAGGCTGGAGCCCTGGCCCCCGCTGCCAGCGATGCAAACAAAGTGAGTATCCAGGCAGTGGGGCATGGTGGGGGGGGGGGGGGGGGGGTGGGGGGAGGGAGGAGAGGTTATTGGTCCATGATGTCTAAGGTTAAATGTCCCAAGTTTAGTTTACTGCAAGACATCAGCCCATGTACAAATCCATAGGCTTATTTTGTTTTAGTCTACTGTGAAGAAAGATCAAGGATCAATAGATTTTTAGATTTAGTGTTATGGAGTAAAATTGATGCATAAAAAGATCCTTCAATGATTTTATTTCATAAGTTTAACTGTTATCCATAAGATGTTAAATCTGCTGAAACATGTTATATCCTTATCCTCCTTTGCTGGCAAGATGCAGATATTACTGTATACATGATGCTTTGACTCGGAAATTGAAAGAGCAGAGTGAAGGATGAAATGAATGTGTGTTGGTAGGAAAGTGTACACAAATGTCACAGAAGCCCTGCTTCCACTGTGTGCATCTAGTTTTTGTCTTTGTTTCTGTGTCTCTTGCAAGATCTCAGAAATAGGGGTGAGGATTTGACCCCCCCCCCCCCTCCCCCTTCTTTGCTCCCATTATTACCAAACTATGAGCAGGAATGCCAATTGACTCGGGGGGGGGGGGGGGGGGGGAGCTTCTTTGGGTAAACATGGAATATTGAGGTGAAGTATCCTCCAGTCTGCAGGGAAGCTTGGTTTGGATGATTGAAGCAAAATATCAAAAGGAGGAGAGATATTTTAGGGGTAATAGGGAGGTTAGGTAACATGGAGTTGCTTTTCCTACCTCAGGGAGGGAAAACCAAGGAGAGGGGCGTGGAAGTGGGAGGGGATTGGAAAGCTTGTCCCGAAAGTATCCGCTGACTTTTGGATCCCTCAAACTCCTGGGGCTGTGATGCAATATTGTGACAACAATCGTATATGTATGTGATGAAAATGGAAATTTAACAAAATTATTTGCGTGGTTGCCGTGGGAAAGCAAAAACCAAGATTACGGGGAAATGGTAAGTTCTGTTGGTTCGCCGTAAAAATCAGGGCGCGTGGATTTGTCCTGTGGGTGGTGGAATTAATGGTCAGCTTGTCCAACTAGGCTGGTGAAAGGGTGTGAGGTAGTTGAGCTCTGGTTACATCATGCTATTTATACCAAAGGGTGAGATAGATACAGTGTTACTTGTGTACCAGATCATGACACTACATTCTTTGTGTTTGAGCAAAGATGTCTGACCAGTCAAGAGCATTGCTGTCAAATTGGCTACCCTCCCTTCTTGTGAAAGCTGGCTGACTTGTTCTTCCCCTTTTTCGTGCAATGAGAAGGGTTCACCAAAATTGTGCATAGAGTGGCAGTTAAATGTGCACCTATTTGTATTGTTTCAGTTTCCAAAAATTGATGCCATTTTGCTGTGCTATGTTTTAAGCAGATTTTTACCTGATTTCAGGCTTTCAGACGAAACAAAAACTGTTTCAATCTGGCTTCAGGGAGTATAAATATTTAGACATGAATGTCCTTTGTCTTAAGTTGGACCCAGCGTTTTTTTGTCAGCTTTGATTTTCAGGAGAGTCATGAAAAGTCCTCACGCACTGTTGCATGCAGCAAAGTTGGTTTACTGAAAAGCAGCATGTGTGAAATTTGTGATACGCCACTCAAAGAAATGCCAGTAGCAATGCCAGATCCTGCTATGATTTATATTCCGTTCTTTTCATTTTCGCATGGAATTGTAAAAAAAAGAAAAAAGAAAAAAATGCAGATGTACCGTAAAGAACAATATAAACAGAAGAGTCTAGATTATTCTTTGAATGATTGAGACTTCACATCGTCTTTGAACTGCTCACATTTCCCTGTACAAACAAAAGTTTATCAAAAACCTGTTCCTTCAGGATGTATGTGCATCTGGTAATCATGGTCAAATATACGTATAATGGCAAATCATGCATGATACTACCTAAACCTGCCTGAATCCATTAGCTGCTGTCATGATTGAGACGCTAACAATTTGAGTTTATAGAAAGCTATATCACCTTTTACAAACCCTCCTCTTTCATTTTTTTTTTGTTCAAAGAATGAATGGCATTGTTGTCTAATAAATCTCAGAACATTATCATTTTTATTATTATTATTATTATTATTATTATTATTATTATTATTATTATTATTATTATTATTATTATTATTATTATTATTATTATTATTATTATTATTATTATTATTGTTATCATTATCATTAATATTATTATTATTGTTATTTGCATGTTACAACATGTGGAAGCTCACTGAGGATAGGGAATTACTGTAATTTGGTCAGAATGGATCTGTAGATTCTATTGTCGCCAGCATTTTCCATTAGAGGGCATCACAAGGCATACATCCTTGTGTTACATTAATTTTCAAGCAGGCGAAAAATGATTCTTTCAGTCTTGACACCCTGAATCTTTCATCTCATGAGTTCCTGTTACATGCTTAGTATAGTATATTTCTGGTTGCAGATACACTGAAATGACTTTAAAAATATATATATATTATTGTCTATTTTAGGGGAAAAAGGGAACACAGGTAGTGGTGGCCAGATTACTAATGCATCCATTCATTTCCATTCCAATTCCAACATACTGACGGCATACTTGTGATACTAATTAATCCATCCCACTCATTTAGCATGTCAGTAGAGCAACATCAGACTCTTTAAAATAAAGATTGATTATCAAGAAAATCAAAAATTATCCTTGTTTATGCTTCCCTATGCATGTCGTGTTCTTATAACCCCCACCCTCTCCCTATATTCATTCTCCATCATTGCTGTCCTCAAGAACGTCTCGGTTATTTTACTTCTCTCGATCCACCCTCTTTCCATGCTTGCCCCAGAAAACACTTGTGCGGAAAACCATGGTAAGGTTTGAGTTTGAGAGTGCTCTCTTTCTCTCTCTGTTCCGAGTTCCACACGTTCTTTGCCTTGTGTTCTCGGCTTCTGTTCATCTGTTCATTCTTAACCTGTTCAGGACCGGCTTTGATTGTGTGATGAGGGAACTTCTTAGTTCATGAAATGGCTTTCCCTTGCCTGCTATGACCTTAAAAGAATTAAATTGTAAACTAGCAGCCAGTTTGAAATATTTGTGAAAAAAAAAAACCAACACACACACACAGACAAACGTGAATTGCAAGAATCTGTTTAAAGTCAGATATAAAGTGACAACTGATATGCTGGTCTGAAATATCTCTCTGTCCCGAACAGGTTAATCATATTTTCTTATGTTTTATGTCTCGCTTTGATTATTGTTGCATCTGCTGTGATTTTGTTCTTGTTTTTATTATGTAGTTGAATATTTCCCTTTGCCAGATGTTTACAAGATGTTCATTGATGCATCTCACACATAGGAACTAGATTATTTCACTCTACTACTGTACTGTATTAAAAATGAGTAACATAGATAGTCTGTGTGCATAAGGGTCTTCAGTTAGTTTGATTGAAACTGTCATTATTGTCGTGACAGGCGAGTATTTGTTTTGCCTGTTTTGTTTTTGGTTAGATGATCTAGACTGGATAGAACACTAAACTTTTTACCCTGGGTTGTCATTTACAAGACTTTTTATGCCTCCGCCAACGAAGTGGCCGGAGGCATTATGTTTTCGGGTCGTCCGTCCGTCCGTCCGTCCGTCCTGTTTTGTTTTTGTCGATATCTCAAGAACCGTGTGGTGGTTTTACATCAAACTTGGTATGAGGGTATATCCTGGGGGGATAATACTTTGTTTGGAATTTAGGGTCACGGGGTCAAAGGTCAAAGGTCACAGGTTATTTTGTGAAAAAAAAAGGTTGACAATTTGTGTTTTTCTCCATATCTCGCAAATGGTTCAAGGTATCTTCATGGAACTTAGTATATATGCTTGTTCCAATGGGCAGTGATTTTCTAGGGAAGTTGGGGGTCATGGTTCAAAGGTCAGGGGTCAAAGGTCAAGGTCAACTCCTCAAAATATCACTACTTTCCTTATATTTATGCAATGCCTGAAGGTTTTTGGGTTTGTTTTTTTTAACTTGATGTATGCATGTATTACCCAATATATATTCTGTGGGAAGTTTCTTGCCAAAAGGTCAAAGGTCAAAAGGTCAAAGGTCAAGTGAAAGTGCTGAATTGCACTTTTTCCTCCATATCTCAAAAGTAACTCAAGATATCATCATGAAACTTACATATTTATGCATGTTCAACCTAACAGTGATTCTCTTTGGAACTGTGAGGTCAAAGGTCAAAGGCCATGTTTAGATAATACTATTTTCCCATTTAATACTGAAGTTATACTTTTTCTCAATACCTTGAAAATTACTCAATGCATAAACTTATAAAAGGGTCAAAAGTCAAGTAAAAATCATAATTTCCCTAAATACCTGCACTCTGACATTTTAATCATTCATCCAATTGAACCTAGTTCTAGGAAAGTGAACATTCAGCACATTTGTGGCAAACCTGTCATTTTAATATTTTGCCAATTGTGTGAAACTGTCATCACACATTGTCAAGACATTGTACTATAGACCTATTAGGAGAACCATGCATTATGGCGGAGGCATATCAGTCGCCGTAGCGATATATCTAGTTTAAAGAATGAGTTTATTTCAATTGTTCAAAAAGTTAACATGAATATTATCCTGAATGACTGAAAGAAAGCTTTTGGTTTCTTTGACTTGGAGAGGATGTATTTTAATTCCATAAAGCAATAATAAAAGAAGACATGATAAACTGTAGAACCAGAAATTTTTGTGTGCATTGACTTTTCACGAACTTTTTGAGGAGAGCTGAGATTTGTGAAATTAAAATACATGCAGAAGTTCTTCTCTGCACTATGCATTGAATGCCAGCAGCAATTCGCGAAGATTTCATGCCACAAATATCTCTGGTTTTATAGTATAGCGTTTGGACATCATCATGAAGAGAAAAGAATCTTTTTTTAAAATGTGCAATTTTTTACCAAGTCACCTGCTGAGATAAAAAGAATTGAAGCCCTGCACTAATTTCCCCATCCATTATCAACACAAGGAAACGGTCTGGCTTTGATATCCCATTCTTGATTTTAAGTGTAACTCTGCATTTGAAGTGAATTTATGTGTACTGAATTAGCAGGGACTGCATGGGTGCAAAAAAATCTTGTTGTGTTAGCAAGAGATGCTGCATGAGAATTAGAAATTAATGAGGTGATGGGCTGCATTTGCTTAAAAGGGCACCAGGGTTGGTCATCATTATTATTAATCATGCATCATTTTAAGTAAATATATTTTATAGCGCCCTCCCCTCACCCTCCCAATGGAATTATAAGTCAGAACACAGACGCATCATTGAAGCAATCAGGGTGGTTCATACTCATGTTGTGTACTCTGGAACTTGATCAAGTTACAATGTGGTGCTTTATTTGTTGTCGGTGGCATAACGGGAGGTTAGGCATGATACAGTAGCATGTTTCTCTGGATGCAAGTTTTTGACCAAAAGGTGGGACAAAACAATACAAAAAAAAAAAAAAAATGAAGAGAAAAATCTTGGTTCAAAGGTGGTCATAAAGTCTATCACTGCAGAGATAATGTCAGCTGCTGTTTTTTATTTGTTTTTGTTTTTTGACCAAATGGAAGTTGTTGCTCCCTTTGTTTTGTCGAGTTATAAACATCTGCCTTGACATTTTATGGTTTACATGGCTCATTCTCTTGATATATCCTGCCATTACAGGGAGGGTGTTCGTCAAGATATGTTACAAATGATACCATCTGATTAGCCTGCCCCCTTACCATCAATTCTCTTTCAACTGGAACACCATTCTCCCGTCAAAGTGCATGCTCATCTCATGACCTTAAGTAGCTGTCAGAAAGATGTCTCTCCTCTATGTACATTAGCGAGATTACCTTCTAGCAGAGTAGTACCACTGTCGCCTGTCACCCAAGTTTTGAGTGCCTGTGGCATGACTGGGCTCTGAAATTATGCACGTGTGTAGCAACCATTCTACCATTCCTCCCTACCCCCTTCCCTCCTGGAGGGGGGATGGATGCGTTCTTATAATATGTTATAGCCATGCTGAATCTGTCAAATATTGATATTATGTATAGGTTCATTGAGGTCTTCAAGTTTTTAAGTAATGAATAAATGTTTGATACATGTCATCCTTGGGGTGACAAGACAATATTGCACTTGACATTAGAACCCCCCCCCCCCAACTCTACTTTGTTTATCAAAAATACTGATATGACTTATAAAACAGAGCAATTATCAATGCAATCCAAATATTTTTTTGTACGCTATTGGACATCAAAGTTGATGTTATTTTGCAAAAGTGTTGTTTAAAGTGAAAAAAGTTTTTCCACTCTCCTCAAAATTCATAATTTTGAGATGCAAGATCTTGTTATCCCAGGGATGGTCTGTACATGTAGATGGTTACTTACCGGTACTTTGGTTGTGATTTTCCACTTTGCGTGTGTGTTGAAATCTCTGTGTTCCTTCTTTGCATATCTTTCTTACATTTGTTGTGAATGCATGAATCATAGATGAATTCACTATGAAGCGTGTGTAGCTATGTTTGTCTAACTCTTTGATGCATGTCTGCTTTCTAGTGCATTGTATACTTTGAGCATTTGCAGTGTTTTGAAAGTTTATTTTAAGTTTCTCCTCACACTTACTTCGTATAAAGTTTTCAGCTCGCATCCACTGCTGTTACCCCTGATGAAAGGATGTAGTATTCGATCAAAAACTCAAGCCATATGAGTGAGCCTATTCCAGCAAATTTTAGCATGCCATAATCCTTCTTCCTACTATTTTTTTTTAAATGGCCTGTAATAGCAAGCAACTACTGATCTATGAGGAACGCAGGCTTTTTTTCTTTTTTTTTTTCATCTTTTTCTGATTTATGTGCGTGAGCATCACTTCCACCCAGTTTGAGGAAACAAAACAAAAAAATATCTTAGTGGAGGTGTAATTAACAACTTATCCCTTTCCTCTACTGGTAATGTGGGCCTTGTTTTCCTATCTGTTTTTGGATTTGACCTCTGTTTGCACAAAATTGGGAGGAGGGGTGGGGAACCTCCATCAAGATGGGATATCAAGAGTGATCTATCACTTGGTCTACTCCCGCTTCATCTTATAGCCATTTAGTCTCAACCCACATGGTCTAATCTCGTTTTGTCTACAACTAGTTCATCTAATGACCATTTAGTCCAGTTGCCACTTAGCCTCATTGCCAGTTGGTCTACTTCCTGATGGGCTATGCCCATTTCATCTAGTAATACCCACAGTTCATTAGACAAAATGGAAAAAGATCCAAGGAGTCAAAATTGCAATTAGACCATCTGGTCATTAGACAAAATGATAATTAGTCAAACTGGACATTAGACCATGTGAGGATTAGACCAAATGGGCTTTAGACAAAATTGATAGTAGACCAAATTAGATGAAATTAGATTAAATAAAAAGGCATTAGATGAAATTGATAGTAGACCAAATGGGCATAAGATGAAATTGATAGTAGACCAAATGAGTTTAGCCATAGTAGTGTTAGACGAACTGGGAAGTAGACCATCTGATATTAGACCAAGTGGCAATAAACCAGATGCAGCTCTGCAAGCTGACTTTCAGGTTTGGACAAGAAAAACAGTGGTCTGTAGGAAGCTGTGGTCAAATATGCCATGGTGGCCAGTATTTTAAAGGGAGCGTACAGTTTTGGTTGAGACCTAATTTCAGGTTTCTAACATTTTTGGTGAGATAATGAGAAACCTCTTATGAAATATGAAAGAGCATGTGATTCTATGAGAAATTCAACATTCATTTGATGAAAATTGGTTTTGAAATGGCTGAGATATCCAAAAAAGAGCGATTCTAATAAAGTGTGGGACCCATACTTTATTACGATTGCTTTGTTTTTCTTTGTTTTTGGATGTTTCAGTCATACCAAACCCGATTTTCATCAAATAAATTTTGAATTCCACTTAAAATGGTATGCTCTGTACTATATCATTAGTGTTTTCTTGGTATCTTGCAAAAAGTTAAAAGCCCAATTCTCATCTCCACCAATGCTGTACCATGCCTTTAATGATTGTCAGCTGTTGTGATGATCTTATTCAACACTAAAATGCTTGAAAATCAGGCCAACTAAAGTTATGAACTGACAACAGAAGTCTGCTTTAACAGAGCATGTGTTCTAATTGAGAGAATTAAGGTTGAGCCATGTGTAGATATGTCATGTTATACTCGGTTTGTTGTGCTTACACACGTGTCCCTGTACAGTGTAGTTTATAGCAGTTTCATTATATCATAATGGTGTATAACTGGGTCTAATACTCTTATTAGAAATGGCCGCCATGACTCCATACAGGAAAGCAATCTTTCATGAAAGGCTAGCCGTAACCATATCCAATATGTGGCCTCTCCATACAGATTTGACTGAATTTCATTCCCTTCCTTCTTTCTTTCTTTTTTTCCACTTGAAAGTGTAGAACAAGGCTAAATGAATCTTCCAGTTTTCTCCCCAGAAATTTTAAGTTCACTTGCCCTCTTTCAAAACAAAGAATTACATTAACTTAAATATTTTGTTCAAATTTTTTGTTGTTGGGTCAAAGTTCTAAATGTGCAAGGAACTCTCTCGCAGTGCAGTTGAGCTGTTCAGTGCATACGCATGCTTTGTCTCGATGACAGGGTTATATCTCGACCTGCTTTTCCTGCCGAGTATCGTCGATATCTATGCCAGGCAGCGTGATTGCGTTCGGCTGCCATGTAGGCTAGGGGAGGCTCAGTTATGAATATTCACAAGCACTCAATGCGCCAAGATTTAAAGATTTAGGTATGAGCATGATGTTATTCCAGCTAGGATTGAGAAAGTTGACAGGAAGAAAGGGAAGGATGGATCAGGAGTACACTCTACAGTCATTGAAGACAGGTATTCAGGTCAGGTTACTTATCGTCTGGAATTGTGAAGATTTTACGAGAGTAATGCGATGCGGAAGTGGCTGTCGGGTGATGTTTATTCAGGACCAAGTATCCCAATAGACTCTCAGATTCTCTTAGCTGACCGTAAACAGGAAATAGAAACTCTTAGGAGTTGATTACTTTTTTAAATGTAGATGTTGCAGACCATTTTATTTTGTCAACCTCCTTCCCCCGCCCCTTTTGTGGATTAATGGGGGGGGGGGGGGGCATGTGAGTTCTCTTCTGTAAGTTCTCTGATGGATGTACTTAACTGTTATAGCTCTCCAAAGCCACTTTCCCTACACATTGTTTTGCCTTGGGGAGAGGTCAGTTTCCCTCTGCACAGATGAGGGTAACCACATCGTCATACATCACTGACCTCAGCCAGTGGAATTCGAAATGACACTTTCTTCATCAGTAGCAGTTAGATCAGTGTCTGGAGAGAAGTAGGAGACTCTCCAATTTCTCTGGAGTGGTGGCAAATTGCATTATGTCGTGCTTTATACCCGCACTGCCGTGTCTCGCTAAAGCAGCCACTTTCAATGTGAAATGGTTTGTCTTCCTCCGTTGCGCAGGCGCAGATGTCCAAGCAGGGCGGGATCATGGCGTCGGTGTACAAGTCCCATTCGGCTGACCCCAACATGACCCTTGACCTCTCTCTGGAGATCAACAGGAAGCTTCAGGCAGTGCTTGAAGACACGCTTCTGAAGAATATCACCCTCAAGGTAAGTAAGACCTCAGCAACTTTAAAAAAAAAGAAGAAAAGATTACTGTCACTGACTGTGCAACTATGATCATAAAATGAGCATGAAAATTGTATTGAAAATTATTGTACATAGAAATATAAATCATGATGATTGTAATACTGACAATATTATGATGATAGCAAAAATTATGTCATAGTTTTATTACTGTTGAGATATTTCTCGCTCAACTAATCAATATGATCAGTATTTTTTTAATCATTACCGTGTGCTCTGGCTTTTGTGTGTGCATGTGTGTGTGTGTGTGTGTGTGTGTTCCATGTTGATTGAATGTGGCACATGCCCTGTGTTTCTTATAAAGTTTGAAAATGATGCAATTGAGAAGGTATGTCCTACCACAAAAATAAGTTTTGCCACCTCCAAGAGTTGGACGTGTTTAGCTTTGAAGTTTGAAGCAAAATTGCTTGCATTGCCAGAATGAAAAGAGAAATTTGTCATTGTCTGTTTTAAATGGTCCAACCCAATGGCCTCACCACTCGAGGTGCGATTGTTTTCAATCAAAGTTTTTGTGTGACCATCTCTAAATGCAGGAGAACATCGATACCCTCGGTCAAGAGATAGCCCGGTTGTCGGAGGAAGTACAGCTGAAGTCCTCCAGGCGCGGGAGGTCAGATCGGACTTGACCGCGGCCAAAATGCGGGGGGTCGTGACGAAGATGTGGACATCGGGCTCCAACTGCATCTCCTGTGCCCGCCCTCGGACCATTGCCCTCATCCAAGAGAAGTACTTACCATGTCACTTTCCAGCTGTAGCGACATCAACGTCAGGAACCTGTTAGTCACTCGTCCTCCAAACTGACTTATTATACATCTTCTCATCGTACACATCAGGCCAGTTTACTTGTGAAGTTAGCGAAAGTATTTATAAGTGAACGGTGGGCGTGGGGTAGCTTGGACTTTGTATGAATTGTTTGACCTCAACAGGCAGCAGAAGTCCTTCATGGTTTGATTCAGTAATGTTTGCCCCAAAATAACAAAGATAAAACTACTGTTGGAATGATTCCTTGTAGCAGTCCTTTGCTTTACATCCACTGTGTTTGCTACTCAAATCTCCTTCCCCTTCATTATTTTTGCATGTGTGGGACTGAGTGATAAATTTGTGTTATGCTCAGATGCATACCAGTTTGTAAGTCTTAATCAATCACTTTGCCTTAGGTTTGCCCAAACACTTTGAATGGAATGGCTGGCATTTCACATTCATGGCAAGAAGCTGGTCTGGATTTGAACATTACCATAGGGAGCAAAAAATGGGTAGTGTTTTTGCAAAATGTGTTTGCATCATCTGTATTCTCCCTTTCATATTCAATCCACACCATGAAGGTTCACCAGCAGTATTAAAGGTATAGAGGCCTGTGTTTGCAGGGCTTTCTATGATTTTTTTGGGTAACTTCACAAGCATGCAGCACTTCAACTTCAGTTAGTGCGCAGTCCACTTCAAGTGAATATTGTGTCCAGTTTAAGGGCAAAGAATGAAGGGCGTTCTTGAATATTGTCTTCATTTTCTTAGCATGCCCCAGACGTCCCGCATGTATTTTTATTTCTCCCCAATAAATTTTCTGGTCATTCTGTCTATCCGTCCGTCTGAGTTTTGCGATGGAAGTGCACACGCTTTCTCTGACTAAATCATTTCTGTATTAAGAAATTGACACCTAGAATTCTGTTTTTAGTAATGAACAGAATTTAACTTCCAATTTACTTTGTTCGGAGACCAAAGATGCCAAATTAAAAAAGGATTTCATAGAATGTTTTGTTCATTAGTGCGACAAAATCTTCTTGCATAAAGCACTAAAAATTACTCCCCCCCCATTTTTTTTTTTTTTATTTATTAATTTTTTTTTGGATAACTCAGGGTACAGTGCTTAAACAAAGTTAAGTCGACAAAATGGCAGATTTCTAAATGGTACCCCAGGGTGTGAAAAACCGCATCATATGCTGTAGACCTATGAGGAGAGTAATGCGATATAGAGGAGGTATACAAGTTGCCATAGTGACATTTCTAGTTTTAGCAATATTTTTTTATTTCTCATGGGGTAAAAAGAGATAATTACCAGACAGCCACAAAGATAAACGTTGCAATCGCTACGCATCCTTTTTTTCATTTCCATATTGGAGCTGCCGGATGCTTTGTGAATAAGAATTTGTACTGATAAAGGGTGTGTACAGTTCTGGTCGAGGTGAGGATTTAGCATTTAACGTTTTGCGAGATATTCAGAAACCACTCTATGAGATGTCAGAAAGCATGCAATTCTAAGGGGTATCAAAAGTTTATTTGATGAAAATTGGTTTAGGAATGGCTGAGGTATCCCAAAACAAGGTGAAACAAAGAGATCTTAATAAAAGGCGTGGCTTGTCACCTTTTGTTGTCATCACTTTTTTGGATATCTCAGCCATTTGAAAACCAATTTTCATCAAATAAACGTTGAATCCTTTTTAACAGTACATGCTCTTTCATACTTCATAACAGGTTTCTCATTATCTCACTTAGGAATGTTCAAAACATGAGTCCCCACCTCAACCAGGACTGTACAGTCCCTTTAAACTTTGAAGAAAAAAAAATTGGGTGTCAAGAAGGTTAGGGGAAGACTGCTGGTAGCTAGATAAAGTTTGAAAACATTTTGATATCAGACACTGATATTCTGTTTTTTGTTGAACAATCATCACCAACTTTCCACTCCTGCATGTATATGATTATATATTATATATACGTTTTTGTTTGCTTTTTTTTTTTTTTGGCAAAGAATGCGTATGATAAAAAGTCTATCTGTATTTGATTTCAATGATTTCACTACTAATGCATTCCATAGGTAATGAACTGTATATGTCATTTACGTTGGATCATATATGTATATATTATATCTATTTATTGATTTGTGCGGATCTCAGTTATTTTTCTGTATGTGAGCTGCTTACATGATGGGATGTTGCATGTGTTAACACATCTATGGAGAAAAAAAGTGGTACTAAGGTATTTGTGTTGTCAGTACCGGTGGAACTTTTCTTCTTTTTTTTTTTTTCTTGGGAAAATGGTGCAAAAGACTGACATGCTATCTTTATTTTGTGCTTGGCCCACCAGCTACACAACTGCCGCCACAACAGAGTTGCCTAAGAAATTCTTGTATACTTTTGACAAATGTTCAGGCAAACAGATTTTGTTGTTGTTTTTTGTTTTCCCCGTGTTGATTGTATTGATCATAGATATTTTAGAGTCGCCAATCCATATCTTTCAGTGAAAACAAGTAACAAGCTGAAGACGTGACGACACGCAGTGAAGAGATGGGGGAGTGGAGGGGGAGGGTCAAGGGTTGAGGTTGAAGGTTAAAGTGTGAATGAACTCTGACACTGTCTCCAACAAGGAGTGAATCAAAAGTCCATAACACCTCATGTGATTGACCTGCCAGATTCTGGCAAAATTTGTCAGATTCATCATATTTCACTCTTTCCTTCCCGCTTTCAAAAAGCCTAATTTTCAAAAGCTTGCTGTTTTCAACTAGCTGGTCTTTAGCACCGTGATCACTTTCTATTTTGCATATTTAAATTGATGATAGTTGATATAGAATGAAATGCTTGGGAAACAATGCATGATGAATCCCATTTTATATTCATCCTCGGCTTCAGGTTTTAACAAATAGTGGACAAATTTTGATTATACCTTTAATCGTATAAAAGGGGATAACAAAATACCTAATGATTTGACTTTCTGAAGCAAATTCTGTTTTGTTTTGTTTTTTTTCTGCTTGGATTACCAAGTATTCCTGTTTCAGACTTTTCAGTGGCTCTATGGCTTGTTATATATTTAATGTGCAAGTAGTAATGCACCATGACTAGCAAGGAAAATGGAATTAACAGTACTAGTTGTGTCAAAGTAGCTGTCCGGGTACATCTTCCCTTGCAGAGGTCTACTTCTACAGCTGTACATGTATATTTATGATAATAGCAAATTAAATGTTGATAGATTACATTTAAATGCGTTCGTTTTAAGTATTGGTTCTTTTAAAAAAAGAAAACAAATGAGTTGAGCATTGGAGGCGAACATACCTCGTTACAAAAATGATGTGTGACTCTAAGCGACAGAAGGTTAATGAGAAACTTCCATGAAATTGGACAAGTGAGGAAATTGTAGGGAGTGCTAAAACCAGTTGACTGATGTAGCCATTTGTGGGCATTTCAATATATGTCTTTTCATTTTCTTTATGAGTTGTCAAAATGATTAGCTGATATATTCTGTGCATGATTAAAATGTCATTTAGTTTTATGTCACCTCCTTAGATTACAAGAAGAAACATATTCTTTGAGCTTGAGATTGATTTAGGAACATTTTGAGGGCTAAAGAAGTAGGTCTTATGCTCAAAAAAAGTGTGTGTCTTGATATTTTGCTCAATTCTCACGAAATCCATAAGTCTATGTCTGCCTCATAAATTCAGAACAACTGTCTCACTTGCTAAGATATCTTTTTGGACCACATAAATTGACGTAAGAGGAATTTCAGCATGTCAACAAAAACAAAAATCACAAAGTAAACATTTCACCATGAAGCAAATTGTCAGCATTTCAAATTCTCTTGAAATAATTTGATTGCAGATATTGTGTCTACCCAGAGACAAAGATGTTTCCCAAACAACAAAGGGAAGGGGGAGGGTGATTTGTTATTTTATATCAGCATTATTAATGATAATTAATAACATGCAAAAGAGGACATTGGTCAATTTTTGTCAGTACACTTTTTACAGTGAGTGGAGATGAATTCTTGTCTACTTTTATGAAAAAAAAGAAAGAAATAGATTTGCTGGGCTCTGGCTGGTGTTTACAACCTGAATATAAAGTACTTCAGTGATACTTTGGTGATGTAATCGATTTGCTGCTGAATAATGTGAACATATTTGTATAGATAGCTTCTTTTCACCTGTTTGATAGTTGTGTTGTGATAATTTTAAATGATTGTCACATGCTTTTTCCTCAGTCTTAACTTTAGACACACATACAAGCACATGTCATGCTATGGGAGTTTTTGTGCTGTGAAGCGGATGCTCCGTGACCATGACATTTATCTACTGCCCTTTTCAGTAATGTAAATTGCTGATACTCTTATATAGCAAGTGGGCTCAAGTGTTTTGAAGCCCAGTAGAGTATTACACGTACATTGAAAGGCAGCAGTAAGTTTCATCTCTGATTCCTGTTCTGAGTCAATGCCTTCTTCAGCTGGTAATTGCTAGACTATGAAGGTCTTTGTTTATCTTTCCTACTTTAAAAAAAAAAAAGATTTTATGGGTAATGTGCAGTATTAATTTTGATAAAGAATTCGGTGCAGTTCTGTTGATTTAGTTAGTATGTATGATTAGGGTCTGTTGGGAGAAACTTGACTTGAAATGCCAACTCGTTACAATGTCAAGTTGTACAATGTATGTGATTGAGGGAACTGATGTTTGATTTGTGGAGCTGCGCTCAGACTCGCAAAGTTCTAGCAACAAGCCACAGGTGTTGTTCACATGTGTCCCAAGCTATTGCACTGGCACACAATGTATGTTTTCATGTGTTTGTTTGTTTGTTTGTTTTGAGTGTGTTTATCTGAGAGAAAAGAAGGCACCTGTACAAAAACATCAAAGTTATAGCAATGTTTTGATTTGTTTTGTTATTCAGAAGACACTTATCAGAAAGATGGATGTGCCCTGTTATATGGATGGCTATCGCTACTGTGATAGACCTTCAGTAACCAAAGCAAGCGGGTTTTAGTCGATGTGATTCACAAACACAAACCAACCAAAGTGAGCCAGACAAGGATGAAATAGTGATGAGTTGACGGGCATTTCATTGAGATATGAAGGATCCATACTGGTAATAATCAGTAAAGTCTATACACATCCCCTTTATTAGCTCTTTCTGTACCAGGGAATTTGGACAGTGTGTACAATGCTATGGGGTTTTCTGTGCCAATCAGCACTACAAGCTTACAAAGGGTTAACATTGTGTTTATTATAACATCTGTCGTTCAATACTCTCCTAGACACCAGCTTCTTTGATTGAAGAATTGCCAAAGGGATAAATTTGCCTCTTACTTAAAGGGAAGGTAAACCCAAAGAACAATGTGGAGTGAGTGAAAGCAGCAACATTAGTAGAACACATCAGTGAAAGTTTGAGGAAAATCGGACAATCGATGCAAAAGTTATGAATTTTTAAAGTTTTGGTGTTGGAACCGCTGGATGAGGAGACTACTAGAGGATATGACATATGAGTGGACAACAATACAAAGAAAATATAAAGGAAATTCAACAAAAATTCACTTTTTTAGAATTATGAAAGAGCAATGGACCAACCGCTTTCAGAAAGCAGGGGGAATAATTGCTACCCTTAACATATGTCAATATCAAGTTGATGGAATTTGTAATTTTCATGAAAAATTGATTTTTGCAGAATTTTCTTTATATTTTCTTGGTATTGTTGTCCACTCATACGTCATAACCTCTAGTAGTCTCCTCATCCAGCAGTTCCAACATCAAAACTTTGAAAATTCATAACTTTTGCATCGATTGTCCGATTTTCCTCAAACTTTCACTGATGTGTTCTACTAATGCTGCTGCTTTCACTCAATCCACATTGCTCTTGGGGTTTACCTTCCCTTTAAAATGAGATGGTATTATTGCCTTTTCACCAGTGTTACTGTATATCCTCATTCAGATAGAGAATTGGTATTCTCAACCTGAATTCATAAATAGTGTATGTTATAACATAATAGACAAAGGCAAATATTATATTGTTGTTTATGTTATACTTGAACTATGTATATGTGGTGGAAAGTAATAGTGAGTGATTATCTTTCCTCATGTACTAAAGAATTATACAAATAGTTTATCTGATATATACTTTATTTGTCATCTCTAACAATACAATGTATTTCCTTCGAAGACATGCCCCTCAATATAGATTATAGCATTTTCTTTTTCAAGACAAATTTACCCCTCCCCTCCCTTTCCAAAATTAATGTTTTTTGTCGAGTCCACCGGAGGTGTGGGGAGACTGAGGGATCGCCTGCGGCGTCTGTCCGTCCATCGTCCGTCCGTAATGCTACAAAAACTTGAATAACTCTCTACTGAGGACTTCAATTTCACTCAAACTTCGAGGGAAGAGTGGTTATTCAAAGTTACACATTTTACCAAACATGAAGGTCATCTCAAGGTCAAAGGTCACAGGCAGAGGTCAATGAACTGTAGGGGCCAATATAAAGTTTTTACGGTGCTTTTCGATTATGGCTCATAACTTTTGATGTATATGTCTGTTTTTGACCAAACTTGGAGGTAGATGTCCCTTGGGGAGTTGAAGGTCACCAAAAGGTCAAAGGTCACAGACAGGGGTCAATGAACTTTTAGGGCCCAATGTTAAATTTTTATGGCGCGTTTCGATTATGGCTCATAACTTTTGATCCCTATGTCCATTTGTGACCAAACTTGGATGGTAGATGTCCCTTAGAGAGTTGAAGGTCATTACAAGGTCAAAAGTCACAGACAGGGGTCAACGAACTTTTAGGGCCCAATGTTAAGTTTTTACGACACATTTCAATTATGGCTCATAACTTTTGATCCCTTTGTCCGTTTATGACCAAACTTGGATAGTAAATGTCCCTTGGGGAGTTGAAGGTCACCACAAGGTCAAAGGTCATAGGCGAGTCAATGAACTTCCGGGAAATAGAAAAACATTAATCTCTTCTACGTAAATGGGCGAAACACAATTTGGCACTTGCCTTGTATTGCAGAAGTCAGTGAAGCGATATTTGTTGTTTTTTTTTTCATACAAGATCTTTGCCTAACATCTCACGATTCTTGATATCATTGCCCATGATCCAAGTGCTTGAAGGTATATTCGTCAAATGAACATCCAGTGTTAATGTTGTCACTTTGGCATTGTTAATAAGTTAGAAGACTGGGAGAAGTGAGTTAAGACGTCAATTGTTGAGCTACTCCATTGAACCTTAGGTCCTACTGCTTCTGCACAAGGTGTTGTTGTTGTTGGGTATTTTTAACTGTTAAATATGCATCCTTTAGTTTATTGCATCCTTTAATAATAATAATAATAATAATAATAATAATAATGATAATAACAGCAATGATGGTAATAATAATAGTAAGAATAAGAATATGAATAGAAAATAAAAAATAACACTTGCATAGCGCTGAATACTGACGTTTCTAAGTGCATCTTTTGGTTTATTGGATGAATATTGAAAATGTATGAGACAGAAGAGACCTATACTAACAAAGATGCTAGAGGAAAAATGATATGCCAATACAGGACAAAGGCGCGACAGCTGCGTTTTTGTGATAAATTCTGGGTCGCAATGATCCAGTCTGAGATGGTAATTGCATTAGTCATGTTGTGAGTTAGTATTACTTTGATATGGCCAATTATCGGGCACAGCTGTTGCCCCTTGTTTTGCGTCCATTACTTACTGCAGACATGGGTGGTGGAACAGATAAGAGTTGATTTATTACACACCAATGATGACATCACATTCTTTTCTTCTTTTTTTTTCCCTTGTTTACAATGACATGGAGATCCTCGAGACAATCAACAAATTGCTTGTACTTAATCTATATGATTGAGGCGACTGAATGTTCTGTACGTGGTGCCGCATCAGGCAGGTGCATCTCGACATGCGAATCGAGGGATGTGTGCACCAGTAGTTATAATGGACCATTATCAGAGAGAGATAAATATATATAGAGAGATAAATATATAGAGAGAGATTGCACTGCTTGCTCCTTGTGAAGTAAACTGTGCAAACTTCATGATGTAGAGATAACCGTACAGTATGAAGGATACGGTGTTGAAAAAGGTGTTCAGTGCCAACTGTCAGTGGTGAGTGTAGAGAGAGTTCCGAGAAACTGACAATAGATAGGATAATTTGGAGGGAATTACTGGTACATGGTAGACAAAGGGAGTATCTTTTATTGATGATAGTGGTAATAAAGGCAGATGAATTTGAATTTAAATGCAAAAATTTGTAGAGAGAAAAAAAAAATTATATTGAATACTAACATGTACTTCACGTGTCTCTCCATGATGTGTATGTTTAGAACTCAAACTCTAGTTATTTGCAAGTGTTACTGATATCTGTGATATTAACTTTCTTGTTGGATAGATTACAAATGTCAGAGTAGGACACTTAATGGCAAGACACCACTTAAAGTGTATGTTCATGTCCATGTCCATGTCCAAGTACATAGCCCGCTCACTTGTGGGATTTAGCAACAGCCATGTTGCTTTTTTTTTTTTTTTTTTTTTGTTCCAACGCATGGAAGTTTTGGATGTCGTCCTAGACGAGGCCGGCACTGAATAAAATAGATGGATTTAAAGATTTCAGTTCTCTACATTGTTCTGTTTTTGCCAGTGTTGCTCTATACCTTCCTGCTTGTAATAAGAATGCAGCGTCCCTGTGTGGTTGCCGTGTATGTGTTTACATTGGTGTTTTGCTGCTGAAAGTGCATGTGTTGTATCTTCAATGACTCTTCAGGTGATGGAAGATGGAGGTGGAGGGGGTGGTTGCTGGGTGGGTAAAGTGATAGCCCTTTTGTCTGGCTTGGTGTAATACCTGAAGTTATGATTATTACACTTAAGATTATACGATCACATGACAAGTTCATTGGTAGAGGCCAAATCTCTCTGTATTTGTGTGTAAGTTTAAGTTCACCAAACATGTAATTGTGTTTTGCTGTAAACATGCACCATGTGATTAATTTTTATATCATTCAATATAATCTGGATAGAGTACATAGGAAGAAATATGCATGCATATTCATGTGTATGTGTTGGCCTTTAATGTGTAGTTGGTTTGTTTGGGTGTTTTGTTTTTTGGGTTTTTTTTTTTTTCGTGTGTATAATACCAGTAGGTGCCTCTAAGGTGTTTGTTGTTGTTGTTGTTTTTTTTTTGGGGGGGGGGGGGGGTTGAGAGGGGGTTGGGAGGGTGGTTTTTGTTTTTGTTTTTGTTTTTTTGGTCGTCTTTGAATAGTAATGGTGTTGGTCATTCAAACATCGCACACAAATACAATATTGTTTACAATGTTAAACACACGCCTACTCATGACTGCTCTAATAATAGAGGATGAAGAACTGTCTGCGACGTAGTCTTGTAATGGATCTTTCTTTGGCTGACACTGTACGCCATGGATAGGGGGCGTCCTGTCAAGTTTAGCCGTGGATCTTGATTCCGTCAGACACGAACGAAGTAGAATTACAGTAAAATACACTCCACGCGGTCTCACTGCGTGCAGAAGGCAATTTGAAATACGTTTAGGAAGTCGGTATTTGCTCGCGTTGTAATGACTACTGCAGAATCCTGTGGTTGGATTCATTACTAGGCTCATCAAGATTTGTTATTCCGATATGGACGTACCTTCATTCCGACGGTTTGTAATTCAGACAGTTTGTTTACCAGAAAATGAAATAGATTATATTCTAAACATGATATGAGTTTCGTTATTCCGAAATCTAAGTAGGGTTCCTTAATTGGAAAATTAAATGAGATTCTTTAATTTTTTTTTTTTTTTTTTTGAAGTGAAGTGCGTTATATAGGAAAAATCAAATCAAATAAAATTTCCAAAAATAATCTGAGGAAGAACCCGGGGAGGGGAATTGATGGAGTTGCTTTAGCAGCGGAAGGAGTTGATCCATCTCATCATATTAAAAAACAAACAAACAAACAAACAAACAAACGAATAAAAACTAATAAATAACTGTCTAGGAAGAAACTGGTGGAATTTTATTGGTTATTTGTATTGTGTATGTATGTAGCTATGTAGACAATTTAATTTACCAAGCTTAAAGAACAATGTACACTTGAGTACAATCAAGTCACATTTAGTGTGAGTATTTGTGAGGTTATACGTCTTCAGTGGCAAAAGAGCAATGATTTGGTAATGAGTTTTATAATGAGCACAAAAAATGTTAAGCATAACCCGTTTCGCTGTGCTACGTGTACAATCTCAGGGCGAGAGCAATTTCGCCATATCTTACCCATAAGATGCTTCAAGGAAGTTGTTTATTTTTTCTTTCTACAGTTTATCTGTGGATGCCTTTTTTTCCTCCTTCTTTTATGGAGAGAGAGAGAAAGAGGGGGGGGGGGGGAAGGATAAAACAAACTTTGCAAGTGATTGAGTAAGAGTTCTGTCTCCATGGGCTCCAAGTCACGTCAATTCATTTTCCTCCGAAGCGTGGCTGCCAGCGAAACGTGGTAAATCCGTGTGACAGCTAGCAGGGCGCGGGCACGGAGGGGAGGAGAGGAGAATGATGGACTCCCGTCGCTCGCATACATCGCTCGCCACTCTGGTATCGCGAGAATTGAATTAAAGGCATGATTGCGAAAACAGGGATGTGATGCATCTAACGCTTCTGGATTATCATGGTAGCGAAGAGAGGGGAAAAGGACGGCATGATACACGAGCTATCTGTGCGCACCCGTTCTGTTGGCGCCACGAGAAACTGAGCTGGAAAAAAGAAAAAAGAAAAAAAGAGGAACGAATCGGCGAGCTCTCCCAGTCGCTCATGAAATTACGGAGTCGCGCGTTATCATTAAGCGCAATGTAACTCTTGTCCTACGTAGAACAAACTTGATTTACGTTCCTGCCAATAGAACACCCCAGTAGCAGTTTTTTTTTTTTCCTCTTCTTCCATCAGTCTCGTCTGTCGGTAAGGCAACGACGTAATGCTAGATGTGTATCGATCAAATCTGGTGTCCTTGCCCAAATGCTTGCGTCAACCCACTTTTTTTTTTCTTCATGATAATTATCTGGAGACCGGATGCTAAAGTTCCAACGATGACTTTTTCTTTGTAATATTTCAAGATAAGGGTATGATGACATGTATAAGTTTAATATGTTTTCACGAAACAGGGATATTCATTTCGTATTGATCGCAACCAATGCCATGGGAAGTTGCAAATCCCATAACTTTCTCATTGACAACTTCGGTTGATTCCCTCTAGTTATTGATATCAGCCTACACATGGATTCTCAGTAAACTATATACCCAGGAAAAAGATAACAACAACAACAACAAAGTCAATAACTCTCAAAAGAGATGACAGAATGAACTCTGGGATAAATGCAATATATAAAGTCTGTTATAAATATATGTTAGAGTAAATAGGACATTCAATGTTACTAATTATACTATTTTCTCCGAGATGAACGACAAAAAAAAAAAAAAAAAAAAAAAAAAAACACACAACCAAACAATATATTGCAGCTTTCTGCATACACCAGCTTCGCTATAAATAAACTTATTCAACAACTTGGCACCATCTTCTAAGGATGAATCAGGTCTGGGTAGAGAGAATGGAGTTCGACATTAGTGACTGTGCTATCTAGTCTACCATACCATCATTAATGCTGTATCTTTCCTTCGCACCTGCCGTAGACTCAATACGTGTGGTATATTAACTCGAATGTATTACATTTTGTACATGTATCTGAACTTCACACGCACTGAAGATTTATCTGCGTAGCATTTGTGCAAGTGCATAATCCTTTGAATGTTTATGCATTCTGTCTCGCACTAATTTTATGGCACCGAAGCGATTTGGATGTGATATCATTTCAAGACGCTTTGCATGTCGACAGTATTTTATCAGAGCGGAACGCACAGACATATTAATGTAAAATTAATGTACCTGCTTTTGGTTATTCTATGGCATTACCCAGAAGTCTACCCCCACCAAGTAACGCTATTAGAATTTGCAATGTGTTGACAGTTTAATGTGAACTCTGAAATTTAATCTTAGTGTCAATGTTTCCACTAAACCATAATTATTCTAGACTGTGCGATTGTGGACCTCAGTCAATTTGCAAGTACAAGTAGCGATGCGATGAAGCGGTGGGGGGGGGGGGGAGTGTTGCTTGAAAGCTCACCCCTTTCCCCCGTGGTTATATATAGATTCGCAGGTTCAACGAACCCTCAAAAGTAATTAATTGTTGCTTCTCCCCTTAGTATTCCGTTTACAAATCCTCCACATTTCGGAAAACAAGGTCTCTGGTTTCGTATCGAACTCAACTCTCCTATACAATTTAAACAGCCCGTCTCTAATCTAATCGAAGACATCCGGCACCAATAACGGTGCCGGGACATCCATTATTTTCCGTGAATTCGCGCCATTTTCATGTCAAGGCGCGAATGACCAATCGCTTTGCAACTTTGCAGGAATGCGTTAGCACAACTGGGGCCACCGTATGATAGCTTCTTTTCAAGTCTACCAACGACAAAATACGTTTATTGAGAGACTTTGTGCATATACTCGTTACTCTCTATGATAAAAATCAACACAAGTGGTGCTATAGGTAAGCCTGGATCTATCATATTCAATAACAATACACAATCAATGACCCCAATCTATCAAGCGTAGGTTACGACAAAAATGTCTAGCTTTGAAATTCACATGGAACTTTTAAAGGATAAACCCGTATTTTGTAATGGTGGCGTTAAAACAAAAATCATGATTTTCAGGTGCCTTTAAATCCACGAGACCAAAATCCGCACCTAAATCATTACCAAAACTTGAAAATGTGTAATGGTAGGCCTAACAGTAGATTATGGTTTTATTGAGATAGTTTTATTGAGCAACTTTAATTGTGCATGATCTGTACAAAAAAAGGTAACCGTGTTTCCTTGGTCAACAGACTTACTCCTCAGTATAGTGCCTGCAGCATCATCCAAACAGAAATCCAAATAGAAAACAAGTATAAAAGCGATAGAGAAGGCGAAAGAGAAAATGTGGGTCAATTGAACTATTGTTCTTCTAATGTGGTGGAAAACGATGGAGTATAAAATCCACTTGATTCGTTACACAAACAAAAACACCAACAAAACATTCTCTCTCGATGAGCGAACAGCGTTGGGAAGATATCATGCGTGACAAGAGGGTCGTGAGTTGACAGTTTTGGTTCAAAGTAGATCTCCAGTTGCATTAATCAGATTATGCAACTTGACTTCGTGTCTGTGAGAGCTAAAAGGTGCGAGTGGAGTGAAAAACAAAACAAAACAATCCCGCCGGAAATAATACTGACTACATCCTATACAGCAACAGTTTGCTCCAAGCGACACGCTGCTTGCGATACCCTCTTTAGGTATGACTGCTGTGTCCCGAAGGTGGAAATTCAGGCGTGCCGGTTAGGCCCAACTGTTACTGGTACACACATCTGTCATGTATATCCTTTATATCCTAAGGCCATGTACAGGCATTTCTTGTGAGTATGTGTGTGTGAGAGAGAGTGTGTATGTAATCAGGGCTCAACTCTAATTTTGTTTTCTCAGGTGGACCATTCAGCCCATCAATGAAATCTGTAAATGAGAAATTTTGGTGGCCAAAATATTTTTTCGCACTTTGCGTAGTTTTTTATTTTTTTTGATTTCAGTTTTCATTACAATGTATAATTGATATAAGGTTTCACAATTAATGAATACTCTTTAGTCTTTTCAATTTTAGATTGTTTTACCAATGAAACTTATTCTCTGTTACCAAAGGAAGAGAAACGTTCTTGTCGAAAAAAAAAAAAAAGGACATAGAAATTGAATTAAATCGAAAAATAAGATGGATCTTAATTACTTCCCTCTCAATCACCTGAAGATATTTACTGTAATTACTTCGCACATAAAAAGAACGAAGAAACCTTGGTCTCTTGTTGTTTGTTTGTGTGGTGTTTTGATTTACTCCCAGGAAATCACATCATGGATGGAGCTAATTGTGTTTTCTTTCTAACTCTTTTCTTTCTAAATTGCTCGTGAAAAAAAAAGAACCACTCATGGTTAATGATGTAGGCCGTAGCCCATGATTTTTTCTTCTGTTTTCGTTTGCTCCTAGTTCAGTTGCCTGAAGAAGTATTCCAAGAATGAATAGTTTCCGCAGTTGGGAATCACTTGATGAAAGTATATATCATGGCAAATGTATTCAGTGACAGGGTAATCTTCGGTCCCGGGGCACACGAACGGAACTGTATATCTCTCGACAGTGACACGGGCAGCTCGCAATAGGCAATCCAAGACGCCAGCCTGATCAATATACTTTGACCAAAAAACAAACTAAGCGCACCCCAAGTGCGGTCCCCGAGGGATGCTTTAGTCACAAACAGGAAATCCGTGTTTATAAAGGTGAAAAACAGAAACAAAAGGTATATATGGGAGAAAAAGAGAACATTTAATTTGATCAATTATCGAAGAAAAAAAACCCAATTATGATGTAAGGCTAATGACATCCTTCTGCGACCGTAACCTCTCTCCCACACTCTTCCCCTCCCCCTCTGCCTGAAAAAAAGGTGACCTGTGAGCTGCATCTGCCAATATTAACAAGAAATTCGGGTTGAGAATGATGATGTGTGGTCTCGACCGTCACTAAAGTGAGCTTCCGCAAGCACGAAGTTGAGCGTGGTAGTTTTGCTTCTGCGCAATGCCATGATCAAATCCGAGAAACCTCCCGTCCCAGGGAAGACGAGAACGGTTCTCGGTCAAAATAGCGTCCGGTCCCGATGCTGAAAAAGATTGAGCCAGCCAGCCAGCCAGCCAGCCGATCAGCGATCTTGTTGCTACGCTTCCGTCCACACAGAAAAGCGAAACTGCTTAGATATGGGGACGGGAGTCCGAGTGCAGGGACTGTCACAGCTGATTGCCTCATCGTACTCTCGGTCTTCCCGTCGTGTAGAGAAAGCTCCCTAACATCCTTTGGATCCTCCGCGACTGTGACGTACTCGGAAAGAATCGGGTGAAGTTCGTTATTCCGAAGGTTCGTTATTCCGAAACACACAAATTTCCATGTCCATAAATCGGAAAATGACACAGCGTTCATTAATCCGAACATTCGTGGCATCATTTCGAATGATCGTTATTCCGAAGGTTCGTTACTCCGATAATGTAAAGAAGGTGCGCATACATTCGGAATCATACAAACCTTATTCAGTTTTTGGATTAACGAAACTTAGGAATAACTTATAAGTAACCAAAGAAACACGGAGAAGGAAGGGGATGGAATGCGTGATGAGTATAAGATTAGCGTTCTGTGGACTGTTGAGTGGTATTACAAAAACAGCTTAGTGCGCCTCTGGATTGGCTTGGAACAATTTGAATGCAAACTGTATACACAAACTGCTTTATAACATTATAACTTTTGTGCAACCATCTGGAGATTATACCCCAACTCAAGGAAGATCATGATTTCTGTGTGACACTGTTCTTTCTGTGCTGTTATATATTGTCCCACTTTGAGCGTATTCTCACTACGTATTGATAACAACTGAAATACGAACATTACGTAAGTACAACACCAGTTTTACTTCATTACATGCATAATCGAATCATTATTGCCATCTTCATCAAAACAAAATTAATGCCATCTCAATAAAAATAAAATCTGCGTAAAGGGGTCTAACGGAAATTAGGGTGCAGTTTTTCTCTTTGAGTTCGCCAGAAGAATTATGTCATTTGTACTGTTTTCTTCTTGATATTATTGTCAATCAAAGTTTGCAAATAATACCAATGGGATGAAGGGAAAATCAGCACTGGATTCATAGTCTATCACACAGAGGCGAATGTATATAAGAATAATAACAACAACAAAGCAAAACTGCGACAATAACAACATAATAATGTTTTCCTGATTCAAGACAACTCTTGTTACAACACGTCTCACATACATTATGGCAGTGTTTCCTGCCACTATATAATTGACTCGCATAATTGGGAATGAAACATTGAGTGTGATATCAACGCCGTAACGACAATTCGTGCAGAACGCGTTCTAATGAAGTCAGTCGACATTTACCCACCGGTTCATGTCTTCTATGTTGTTTATCGTCCCCCCCCCCCCTCCAACTCCCCAGGACAATAGGGCGGTTGTCCGACACGATTATCTGCGCAAGGTGATTATCTATAGGCAGTACCTTTTCCACCGTTTCTCTCCCTGACAACTTCTAAGTTTTCCAGTTCGCTAAAATGCTATATCCATCACATTTGTTACCCACATCAATGGCTATCGTCTACCGTTACAATTCTTGTTCTTTCATTCCATCGGCAAAATGTCAGGTTTCATCGTACAATAATTATCGTCTGGTTAGTTGGTAAGTACATGGAATATTTCTCCTTCATTTATAGTACATCATCATGGGAAAGAGGATGAACGATTAGCCAGGCAAGCAAGACATGGCTACTCTTTGGTAATGTTTCGATCTAGCCTTTCTTTTTTTTCACAGACCCTCGCTGTTATAGCTCTGACGGCTGTAAGCGATGAGGGCCGGAGATTGCGATTATCATTCATTGCTGGAAGGAAGTTTTTACCCCCGCGCTACTCCTCCTGCATGAATAATTCAGCACTGAAAGATTCTGGTAGTCATTTACGACCGATGGAATTTCAGTTCCATGACATTTGCTCCTAGCTGCGACAATACATGCTCCCATGAAATATCTGCGCGCTTATAACCAAACATAAATTCTACCCACTAACATAACCATATCCATACTCCTAATCCTTACGTCAAACTAAACCTAAAACCCTAACACAACCCTAACCCTATAACCCCAAGTCATTGGAGAAAATAAGACCGGAGCATTAATCGCAGGAGCAAATGTTGCGTCACAGGAATTCCTAATAGATTCGCTGTGATTAATCGTCAGTGCAATTTGTAATATACACTAGCTTCTTCGTGCAGCACAGTGTTGATTGGCTATAATAGCGAGTTTTAGATCTACGACGCGAACGCTAAGAGGACGTTGATAAGCCCCAAAAATTGTGTTCTGCACATGCGCGATACAGCTGTTTCCATTATTGTCCAACCCGGGGAGGCTGCGTCGTCTTAGCGTTCGCTTCACAGATCCAAAGTTCGCTACATGTATTATCTTTTGCCACCCAACGCTGGTAACGGAAGTAGGGTAGAATACCATGGCGCAAGATGAGAGACGCGGACATGTTCCAGTTAAGAGTCAAGTCAGAGAATGTCTCGAGAGTGGCTTGACTCTGTCGCGCGTGAAGATCTTCTGCTCCTTTCTCATGCAATAACACCCCAGGGAGAGGGTCCTTGATATAAAGGCTATCCGTTTCAAAAGAGTTCTTTGAAGGGAAAGTCCCTCACTTCTCTCCTCAAGTATATGTCAAATTAAACTCTGCTGTCAAAGTCTTGTAACAAAGCAGGACAAGTGGCCGATAAGTCTCTGCTCGTGGGAAAAGGAACAAAATGATAAAGTTCCGCTCAAAAGAAGAACTTCACCATGCACTGCATGGGTGCATGTTATGCTAAAATACGAGAACAAAAAAAAAAAAAAAAAAGAAGAAGAAGGAGAAGAAGAAGAGAGGTCGAAGTCATGCCTAGAATGCATGCTGTAATGCCATCTGGCGGTGAAGGGTTTTAGAGAAAAGGGAGGATTGTAATAGAGAGGATATTTTGATATTCATCTCCACAGTATTCAAAGATGAGTATCGTTCTATACTGATAGAGCATAAAAAGAAGGGCAGTCAAAGAGCGCCCCCCAGGGACGAGCGAAGTGTCTGGATCTCTCTCCCTCTCTCTCTCTCTCTCTCTCTCTCTCTTCTCTCTTTCATGCACATGAATAATATTAAACATAATGGTTGAGGCAGACAATCTAGACATTTTGTCTACGGGGCTTTCTCAATGTCTGAATGTTATCGTCCAATCTGGTATCGGATGACAGTAATCGAACGACGTAGTACTATCAAGCGAAGTCCTCACCAAGCCAACATGCAGCGTATGGCCGTTGTGAAAACAACAGCAAGATCTTCCACAGTCTGACTGATTGTATGTTCTTCAGATGTGTTGCTTATTTTTAGCTCCTCGCGAACATTTTTTTGACCGAATGTATCTTCGGTCTCCCCGCTTTAAAGGACAAGTTCACCTTCATAGACATGGGGGTTGAGTGAATGCAGCAATATTAGTAGAACACATCAGCGAAAAATTGGGGAAAATCCGACAATCCGTTCAAAAGTTATGAATTTTTGAAGTTTCTGCTCAGTAATGGCTGGATGAAAAGACTACTATAGCTTGTGATGTCACATGTGTACAACGATATAAGGAAAGAATAAAGGAATTTCAACATAATCATTTCCATTTTCTTGCATAACAAAAGAACACTCGACTTCTCTCTTTCAGAAGGCAGGGGGAATAATATCACCCTTAACATTACGTCAATAACAAGTCGAAGAAATGTGCACTGTATTCAAAAAGTAAAGTTTTGTGAAATTCTCTTTTTATTTTCCTTATATCGTTGTACGCATGTAACATCATACACTATAGTAGTCTTCTTATCCAGCAGTGATTGCGCGGATATTTAAAAGATTCATAACTTTTGAATAGATTGTCCGATTTTCCTCAAACCTTCAGTGATGTGTTCTATACATACTAATATTGCTGCATTCTCTCAATCCTTATATATATGAAGGTGGATTTTTCCGTTAAAGAGGGTAACGTTCCTTTTAATACCATGAAGCAATTCTACGCGATTCATAAGTGGTATGAGCTCGAACATAATTATATGGTGTCTCTTCGGAGGACGAACTAATGAAGCCAGCAGTATTGATGTTTAAGAAAAAAAAGTGACTTGAAACGGATATGGATTTGTTTCGAAATTACGCAATCGTATCTCTTCCGTATCGCATTGTTGACAGGATAGACCTTTTTTCTTTACTATACTTTGCTGCTGTGAATCTGAAACCACCAGGAATGTAGCAGTCATCGTTTTCATTTTGAGAGTCGTTGGAGTATTTTCTTGAACTGGTTTTCATTGCAACCTTAGGTCTTCAAACGAAATTAGATATGGTTGTGCCGAATGTCCAGCTCAGGGGATTTCTTTGCCCTAAAGCCAAAGAGTATCAACTGACATTCATGTACAATATGCTGTTATACCTGCACGATAAGAACAGCAAACAAAAAGGAGGTAACAATAAGACAAACAAAGCACATGTATTTTATTTTCTATTTCAAGCAAACGAGGCAGTATTAGGACATCAGAATGCAACTTTGAGATCAAGTGTCTGACTATCATAGCTAGGGTCTGATTTCGGATGACATTAAGAAAAGAACGGCAGGATCTTTCCAAGAAAAAAAAATCCCCTTTTAGTGGCGGTAATTCGAGAAACCATTGGCCACGAATGCTGCCATGAAAACCATTAGGATGACAGATGGTGTGCTTTTTACTGATCAAGAAAGTCGACAATCGCTCGAACGAAATTGTGTAGACCCCCCCCCCCCCTGTCAGTTTTACCTCTCGTCTTTCATACAGGAGAAACAGAATTGTAGAAGAACATTCTCATAACGCATCTCATTGTATTCATGTATTCGAGAACCGTGCGCATATAGCTGGTCTAGGCCAGCAGAACCCCTTTTATCTCTAGCAATTTTTAGTTTCATGTAGTACGAACATTGATTGCAAGTATGTTTGGGTGCTGTTCTTTTTTTTGTTTGTAATAATGGACTACTGGATTATAGTGATATAAATTTTACACTCAGCTGTAACTCCTATATAACTTCATATGAAGAGGCATGAGCGTGATATTGTACGGACCCTCTGACAACCCCGATACCTATAAAAAATGCCATGTCCAAACGAGTCTAAGTCAAGCAATTTGCTTACTGATAACGGTCTCCTCCACCTGTATACTTGAAGATTTGTTATGAAGTATACATTATGTATTATTCACATGATTATATATTTGTAATAATAACTCCTGTTTACATTTTCATGACTTGTGAATATTTTTTAATATTGTCATACATATTTTTCTTTTACTTGAAACTTACTGAAACTGAAACTGAAAACTTGTAAATGCGTATGAAGACTTGACTTTAGACAAGCGACAATTTTGCAAGTGATGTGTAGATAAATCGTGCCAATGCTGGTTAAAATGATAATGATAATGATGATGATGATGATGATGATGATGATAATGAAGATGATGATGATGGTAATAATAATAATAATAATAATAATAATAATAATAATAATAATAATAATAATAATATTAGTATGATTATGACGATAATAGTAACATCAATAACAATGATTGTAAGTTTATATAGCGTAGTTTTTACAGGAATAAACTGAACTGCGCATAACAATGTAAAAAAAAACATGAAAGAGACAAAAAGATTAAGAAATGAATAAAACAGATTAAATGCTAACTGGAAATCTTACAGTATAATGAGGATAAATAATTTCAAAGCAACTGATGGTAACGTGAATAAAATCATAACTAATAAAAGGTATCTGAAAAGCACACGGAAATTTATAGAAATGATAATAATAGTGGCTTTTTATTGTGCATGTTTGCGCTCATGGCGCTTTCTGTGCATTCGCTATACAAGTAATAGCCCCGTTTCTTGCCAAAAAACAAAAAACAGAACAAAAACAAAAACAAACAACTTTTAGAACTTTAGCATACACATACAGGCAAACGCACGCACACACACACACACACACACACAATCACGCACACACCATCACAAACACATTAACACACTACTTATCATGGTTTTTTTTTTCGGTGGTCTAGTGGAGATGACGCCTGTCCGGTGATCAGGAGATCGTAGGTTCGAATCCTGCTCGAGTATGTACGCCCATGATTTTTTTTATCATGGCTACTACTAAAACACTGATCAATTCAGTGCTTATTAAAAGGGCAATTTGTCAATCAGTTGCAATTATCATAGGGGGGGGGGTCTGTCTTTTTTAAATGAGGAATCTGTCATATCCACAGTGTAATTTTATTATCAGAAACACTGTAACCAGCATTTCCCTGTGCGTATATGGAACATGTCTACATCTACTAAAGATTACTTCATGCGGAACAAGGAACCACATACCATTATGCACACGTACACACACGAACATGCGCACGCAGAGAGAGAGAGAGAGAGAGAAATCACACTGTCTATGCATCAAACATCAGGCGTACGCACACAACGAGGCCATCACACACGTACACACACACACACACACAAAATACACACACTATCCACGGATGGGAATGAATGATGTTTTCATTGATAGATTGGATTTTCCTCAATAAAAGACTTGATTGTTTTATTCGTGAGCAAACGGTATATATAAGACCGGATTATGTACATGATATAATACATAAATGCATATAGATATACATTGTATATACATACACATTATTTTACTAAATATAATATGTATAGTTTCATATAAGTTTGTTGAAACAGTATACAGTATAAGTAGTGTTTATATTTGTTATGAATGTAGATGAATGTATGATACTGTTATATAACAACACACATAGACAATGTGCCTTTTTGTGAGTTATTCATAACATTTAAGTATGTAGTAAATTTCAATTGATTATCTGTTAGAATGTTACTTTTATGATAATAATAATAATGATACTACTATTACTACTACTAATAATAATTATAGTAATAATGATGATAACAATAATGATAATAATAATAATAATAATAATAATAATAATAATAATAATAATAATAATAATAAGGTCTTCTTACCCAAGATAGCCTCTTCAGTGTTGCCACTGCGCGACCATAGAGCCCTGCTATTATAATTACCCTAGCGTTGCCAGATACCCATTTACACACCTGGGTCGAGAGGGACATGGTGGGTAAAAACATCTTGTCCAAGGACGTAAATACTGGGCGGGATTCGAACTCCGGTCGTCCGATCGGGAGTCGGGAGTCTTATCCACTATGCCACAACGTTTATTGTATTATCGAGATGCGTATATTGTTATATTTTATATATCTCTATTCTCAAACCATGTGAAAACTGAATTTCCTTATTGGACAATAAATACAATCAATCAATCAATCAATCAATCAATCAATCAATCAAACAGTCAATCAATCAATCAATCAATCAATCAGTCAATCAATCAGTCAATCAATCAATCAATCTACACACACAAATATATATATATATATATATATATATATATATATATATATATATATAGATATATATATATTTATTTATATATATAACAGCAATTACTTCTGCTCGGAGTCCTAACAAAGTATAGATTCACAACAGTAGTTCAATATGAAAACTCCGTGAGAGACGTAGTTTTGACGAATTTTTGACAAAGCCCTATGGACGAAAATTCGTCAAAACTACGTCTCTCACGGAGTTTCATATTGAACTACTGTTGTGAATATTTTATATATATATATACACACAATATCCTTGATATTGAACCTAGCTTGGACGAAAACAGAAAGGTGAACCAAAGGGAAATCTAACTAAATTGCTTGACTTACTGGTTGATTGACAGATAGCCGATTGTCTGTTTATTTCATTGATAGCATTCGTGTATTTTTTTCACATTAAGTTCTCATCAGATGATTAAGCGGAATGCGAATTACGACTTTGCGGAAATTACGTTGAATTCAAGGTTCACTAGACATAAATAAAAAAGAGGTGATATCGTTTAAAGATAAAAGCAGGGACTATTGACGTCTCTGAAAATATAGAAAATATTTTAGACGCTGTGTTGGTTTCCTTTGTTTGTTCGTTTGTTTTGTTGTGTTTTACTTTGTTTGTTTGATTTTGTTTTTGTTTTGTTTTGTTTTTTTCAAATGCCAATAAAAGTAGCACCGGTACATCTACACATTTGCATTTGTATTGGATAAAACTGAAGTTGTGACAGCGTTATATTGTTCTTTGTTCTCAATTATATTCCCAAACCTCGACACAATAACGTGGCTATCAGAAAATGTCAAACAAAGCTGAGATTTTTTGATGAGAGTTTCTTGATTCTCGGACAGTCGACGATGTTTGTAAAACTGTCCAATTTCGGGATGGCCACGGAATTACGACTGTCTCCGAGTCTGACATCAAATACAAGCATACAGAGAACAGGGAAAGTTGTTTTTTTTTTCTTCTTTCTCTCAACATAAGACACAAGTTTCTCTTCAATAAGAGAGATAATAGGAACTATCCATCCTACTGTAATTGAGGGTATATACAGTATCACACTGATGAATACTCTTATTATACCATCGAGGACATTAAGAACGCACCACGGACAAGTTCAAGGAAGGAGAAGGAGAAGGAATCGCGTGTTTATTGCTTGGGTGGTTTTGTTCACATTTACGCTGTCACTTCGTCGGGCTGGGGGACCGGTCTCTAGGAATGATGGACGGGTTGCTTTGCTTTGTTTTGTTTTACTTTGCTGTATGTGTGTGTGTGTGTGTGTGTGTGTGTGTGTGTGTGTGTGTGCATGTATCTTTTTTTTTTTGGGGGGGGGGGGAGACCAGAAACAGAGTAGAAAACAGCAGAACAGAAATAACAGAATCAAGTCTTAATAAGTGGTTTCACACTGAAAAAAATCGTTTAGTTCGCTTGCTCATAACACAATGGCCTCCTCTAAAATGGTTCTCAATAAAGAAAATCTGTGTCACACGTCTTTCCCAGTAGTGAAAACATCCTTCCCTGATGATTTTGGATTTAATTTAGATTCATCTGTGATGGACTATAACCGATTCCTGTATAGTGGAGAAGAACACTCAAAACACACACAATACACAGCGATCAGCAAAACAAACAAAAATAATAGTAAATCGTAAGGCACAATATAGAAAACTGCACAAAACAACATTTTTCGTTACAAAAAGACGCAGGCAACGTAGGATCAATCAAAGCAGATGACCGTACCTGGCAAGAATTTGAAATATTGCATGAGTAGTCCGCTTCAAGATCACTGCACTTTGGAATGAGCGGCAAGGTAAAAAAAAAAAAGAACAGAATGTGTCACATCACAGTCGAAATACAAATAAGAAATACAGGTTATCATTATTGAGAAGTGTAATGAACGAATTTCAGTTAATTTTCCTATTCTACCACTACTGTAAAAACTACGATCACCACTATTACAGTTTGTAGCGTTTAATTGTTGTGTTCTTTTTTTGTGGAGGAGGGACAAGATTTGCAAGCATATGTTTACTGACAACTAAATGTCATGATTTTATTCTCGACAGTATAGCCCTACATATCGACTTCAATAGGGTGCCTTTATCTCAGGTGTAACATTATACAATCCATTACTTAAGGGGAAAAACAAATCAAAACAAAAACAGAAAAGCTTGGGACTATAGCAGGAATGTCGGACAAAAGAAATGCAAGTAATACGAAACAACTTTTCAAATTTTCAGATTGGATGCCAAGTTTGAGATGCGTAGAGTTTCATGAGATGTCTTTGATGCAATCATTGTGTCTGAACAAGAATGCGTATAGGTCATATCTACGGGGACAACCGTCATGTGTGACCTGAGGGTTACATAAACAGTATACCATCGAGCCGACGTCAGTCTGGTTTATCCGTGAGGACAGCATAGGAATGCTGTGAAAACAATGCCTACAAACAAAAGATATTTCTTTTGGTGGATCCTCATGATATCATGTAACAAGGAGAAGAAAGAAGCAGCAGCAGCAGAAGAATATCAAAATGAAGGAACAGAAGAAGACGAAGATGAAGACGAACCACTCTTCTTTGCCCTTTCCTCATTCCTAGTTCCCTTTTCACTTGTCTTCGGAGAACATAGGGAAACAATCGTCCTGTAAACATTGATGGCAGAAGATAACCGATACCATCTATTCCAAGCAAACACAGCCATGGATGCCGCGCATCATCTCCACGATGCAATCGACCCCGAAAATCGGCTGCCATTCGATACGTCTCGGCGAGTACATGTGCTCGAAATGAAAAGTCAAAAGTTCAATTTCCGTGAAACATATTCGCGCTCTGTTTTCGTCCGCCAGGGTTCACTATACTGCACCGCAAGCTATGATGAATGATAGAGCTATTACGAATGCACTACCTTCCGAAGCTTAAGTATTGGCTTTTCGATAACAGCGCATACGGACCTCTTTACTTTGGAGTAGGAAAGAAAAAAAAAGGGGGGGGGGGCAGAAGGAGATGGCGCAGGAAGAGGACAATGACAAGGAGATGAAAAGGAAGAAAAGAAGGAGAGATTTGAGAGATTTTGGAAACAAATAAAAGATTCATAAAGATGTCACACAGAATTAAGCAATATCCCTCAAAGAGAATCCGACCTATTTTATTCATGTATCTATTATTCTTTTAGCAGGCAGCTGTCATAAAAAAATATGAACTCTTCTGTGATTCAAAGAAGAAAAATCTTAAATCTTAACAAAATATTTGTAAATTCCGCTTTTCGTCAAAACTTTATATCCGGAGAGATAATAGCTTGCTCTCTCTCTCTCTCTCTCTCTCTCTCGTCGAGTTGAAGGAATATCTATCTCCAACGACTATCATACGATAGTAGGGGTCTAGGGCAATTACCCCCTAGGCAATTACCCCGGACCCTTTCCCTAACCCTAATCCTAACCCTAACCCCAATCTTTACTCTAACCTTACCACTAACCAGTATTTAGCTGGGGGTAATTACCCTCTGCGTGTAATTGCCCGGATACGGATAACAGATACCACATTGATATTGCGCTATAGTTCTCGCCATCAAACTTGTAGTATTAGAGAAACCTGAGTCGATTACTTTGTAGGGATGTTGTTCATTTTTGCTGAATTATCGACAGAGACCCCCTCCAGAAAAGAAATTTAAAATATTTGTATTACAAGCATAGTTGTGGGGATGAACTTTATTGTTAAACATAAGAATAAACAGTTTATCCTCACCTCAGTGAATGACGTGGCTGGATCCAGTACCACTGTCTCGCGAAAACAATTGACTTCTTAAACTCAGTATCCCACCTCCCTAACTTTAGCTTCAATTGAAATGACATTTATGTTTCATTCCCATTGTATGATGTTGCTATATGTTAATAAAAGTAAATGAAATTGATAACATTTGAAAATGTAATATCAGACCTACTGCATTTTTCTTGTTATTCTTTTTTTTTTTAAGAGTAAGTAAGTTCTTGAAAGAAGTTAGGGTGGCTATTTCAAACTTTGCAGAAACAGCTTTGTATAAATTTTTCAGTTTATCCAAAACTGAATGTTACAAAGGTGAGGTGGAAAGCTCCAGATTCATATCTTTAACCTCATAGAAAACATATCTGTCTATATAACACACAAGGAGTTTGAGTTTATTGCAAATCAGGATCCTATTTCGATATCTTGTCCACCAACTCAATGAATTGAAGGAGCACATAATCTCAACAGAGCAATATATAATTACATAATAGCTTCTCTTTCCAGTTATTGTCGTTTGTCAACTTCGAAAGTATTAAGTCAGATAGCAGGTCTAGGAAAACGGTGCTTCATATTTCCTCATAATCCTTTTTGAACTTCAAAAGCGAGTTAATGCGCATCGTAAGCTTCAAAACGACGCATCTATCTCCTCAATTCAATCAAGGCTGCGTCTCATGCCACAGTGGTCTTAATTCGATGAAGAATTAGGCTTCAATTGATCTCATATTGGAGGCATCTATTTCTTGCAAGATCTCTCATAATGGTTTTCCCTCCGTCGTCGGTTGTGACAATAACGTTCGCCAGTTATGAGATAAATTGATATATATTTGCTTCGCCCATAAAGGTTAATATAGGATATAGCAGGCTATCTAGGCAACTTTTCGTAAGTTGATTGTTTTTTATAAAGACGAGGGAACTCTAAAGACTGACTGCCACCAATTATTGTGCGTCACGTGATGTTTAGGTCTGCCCGCACCTCTCGTTTGATAGAAAGTGGTTTGAATGCAAGTTGGCAGCTTCCCTTGTGAACCCTGTCATCACCGGTTACAGTTCGTTCTTCCGAAAGTTCGTAATTCCAAAGATTCATAGTTCATAGTACGCATCTTCTATTCATTTCGAATTAACGCACCTTCGGAATACAAAGCCTTCGGAATAATGCCATAAGTGTCTAAATTAACAGTAACGTTATTCTGAATGTCACTTTTGACTCGTGACTTGTAACATTATGTTCATAATAATCTTGGGAGAAATACTGTGTATACGGAGGAGCAGTTTCGTTGTTGTTGTTGTTGTTGTTGTTGTTGTTTTTACGGTATCAGTTTTCAAATCAAATCTAATTGTCAATGCCTTTATTTCAGATACAACAATGACAACAAATACATTTAATGGAAATATAAAACTATTTGCTCGAAATCGTTGTATCACTGGAATAGAGAGGCTTACATAAGAGACGATCTTGTAGCGATGTATGCTACTCAATAAAGTGGACGTCATGGGCCGTTTTCTGATGATGATATACAAACCAACACCGGAGAATTTTGTCTGGATTCCTTGAAATGATTTCCTACATCAACCAAGTGTACCGGAGTCTTGTCGTGTTTAGAGGTGTGTAGAGGAACTATACATGAAACAGCATCAACCCACACGGCAGTCACGATACAAAATTTGTCAGTTTTTAATTTCACCACAAAGCTACACTAACATCATACATATCAAATCATGCAAAGCTTCATGACTAGTTCAGCAAGTAAGGTGTTGTCAATTTTGATCCACCCCACTACTCTTGAAAAATGATGATCGAGAGAAAAAAAAATCGTTACTACCTATTACATCACGTCTGCAGGGACCATGGCAATGTATTCAGTGAAGCATTTCGTGTTCTGATTGCTTTGAAGGCGTTTGCGAAGCAATTTCCAATGAATATTGCAAAGGAAGCGCAAAGAATGGCGTCACTATACAAAGAAGTGTTGGTTTCTCGTTTTCTCTTTCTCTCTGTTGTTGTTGTTGTTGATGCTGCTTTGCTTCGAACAAAGACCCCGTGGATACTTCAAAATAACGGTTGAAAGACGTGAATCTTGTTCGTGGTCTATCAAGCATGGCCGGTCATGCGCTGTCCAGAAGATAGGGACCATCCATGTCGTTAGGTTGAGTGGACAATTTGGCTCGGTTAATGGTAAACAGTACGTGACGAGCGTTGAAAATCAGCTTGACTTAAACACAGGTCACTTGCTATGGGCTGACCAAGGTTGACTCTTGATTTTGCCCGTAAGACCCTCTCTTTTTCTTTGTTTCTATTCCCTTGAGAAGGCATCTACGTTTTTCACCCCCAACGTGGAATCACATCGCATGAGCTTTGGGACCGAACCGGTTGTTTCCGATAATCTTATAGTTGTCACAGACATAACGCATAGACCAATACAGCTTCCCGTATACGCAAATAAGGTTAACGTGTGTCACTGAATGGGTACAGGTCATTACATGATGTGTCGTAGGGCTCTCTTGGTCCTTTATGCAGGGCCAGTGGTAAACCGATAAAAGGCGCCAAATGTGCAAGCTGTCTGCTCTCTGGGAATAGTTGTTTAATGTCCTCATTTGTGACTGCGGTGATGATATCTATATTCCTTTAAATCATTCCTATCGATTGTAAATGTTTAAAGGGGTCTAGGGCAATTACCTCCTGGGAAATCACCCCAGACCCTTCCCCTGGCCCTAACCCTAATCCTAATCCTGAACCTAATCCCAACCCTATGGCAAACTCTAACCCTAAACCTAACCTTAACCCTAATCTTTACTCTAACCTTATCGTTAACCAGTCTTTAGCCGGGGGTGGGGGGGGGGTGGGGTAACTGTCTTCGGGGGGTAATTGCACTGACACGGTGTAAAGGTGCAATTGATGGAAAGATTTACACGCGTTAACATAATAGTATTTTACTGCAAAACGACCAATGACATAAATCTGGGTCCGTGTGTGTTCTTACCATGGATGTTATCTTCAGTAGATGTAAACGTGTTTCACGCGCAAGGAAAGGTACTTAACCTCTGAATGTGAATCTCACTGAGGATATGACAGATTTCGACCTACAATACCAGTGCTGAGAGTAAGAGACAGTAAAACTACAAGAATGATGATTTCGCAGCTATAATCAGACTAAGGATTTTTAGGTGTCATTGTATTCAAAAAGGGTTACGCGATATTTGGTTCGGGCGACAATTGCTGTGGTCTTATTTTCTCCATAAGAATTAGGGTTAGAATTAGGATTGTGATAGGATTTTAGGTTTAATTTGATGTGAGGATTCGAGTTGGGGTTATGTTTGTGGGTAGGTTTCATGTTTGGCTTTGCCAATATTTCATAGGAGCAATATTGTCGTAGGAGCAAATGTTATGGAACCAGTAAAGACACATTTGCTTATACAGTCGGCAAGTGCATAATATGTTCAGTTCAGTTCAGTTCAACTGAGATTTATTATCCATTCCTTCACAAAAAACCGTAACAAAATACAAAGCATAAAATTATATTAAACAATTATTGTTTATATTATTTTATAGAAAATACGTAATATGAGTATCATCAACACATGTATGTACTGAAATGTATATCACTAATACGCATACATGGACTAAAATAAGAACAAGCACATTTTGTTTGATTATCATATGTGGAATTTTTCATTGTTTTGTTGGCACAATAGAATATTCACTGTTTATGGCGAACGATAGTGTACTTTTTTTTATTAAATCTTCAAGGGAAATCTAGTTTCAAATCCAAGGTAAATAGAAGTGTGATCTTACTTGATCACGGCGACGAATAATGCATGTTTCACTAATGCACCATTCTTAAGTTGTATACATCGCAAATTGCATGGTAAGTCCTCACGTAATAACATTTCCCCTTGCATTTCTATATTATGTCCACATTACATCATGATAACAACACGTGTCTCTATGTGGATACAATCAAAATATGTGTGTATGACAGCTTATGAATAAATTCACGTAAGCTCCAGAAGACAGGAATGTAGATATGTTTTTCTGAAACCCCGAAGGCACTTTACTTTTCCACATGTTTCTCGTCGAATTGCAGATCTGTCTGGTAAATCTCCCTCTGTATATTGGCAATATTACCGGAGTTAAGCTAAAGATAGAAAGGAAAGAGAGATAACGGGACTAGGAAGAGAGAAAAGATATATATATATATATATATATATATATATATATATATGAGATATGAGAATGGAAGGAGAAAGAGAGAGAGAGAGAGAGAGAGAGCTAGAGAGCTGGTAATAGTGTCTGTTTTATATTCGAAAGTAAATGGCTTAGAGGAAGAGTGGAGAAGACAAATAGAGAAAGTCAAGGTCGATTGTTAAGAAGAAGTTTTTTGCTTTGAATATTACTGTAAATGACATTGACAGATTAAAGGACACTGCAGAGCGTGCAAAAAAAAAGTAGCCAATGTCAAAACTTTTAGTGGGAAAAAGGCAGAGCAGAAGGAATTATGTAAGATGCGAACGAGATGAAAGAGAAATAGTATTACTGCATAGATAAGAAAGGATTTTTTTTTTCTTTTACTCACTTTCAAGGCTGTGCCCTTCGCAGATCCAGTGTGCGGGAAATGTTAGCATCGATAATTGTTCTTCACAACGGAATGTTCTTGTGTCTCTGTGCAAGTTAATCTGTTTATCGCTTCGTTGGACTTAACTTCGCAGCTCCGTGAGGAAAACCGGATTACTACGGAGGGACATTCATTACCCCTAAGGCCTTCCAAGGGGGGTAACGGGAAAGGTTTTTTTCCCCTCTTTAATAGTAGCAGTCTTCATCGTGCAAAGGGTTGTGAAGGAACATTAGAATGGTATGGGGAATGATGCTGAGTATCCAAATACCATAGAGAGGATGTGCGTTAACGCGAGTTAATGCAACATCACGACTAACACTATGATGAGAGCCTGGGCAGAAAATATAACAGTGTTTATGCTCCGACCCCGATCCCTATAACCCTTTCCGATTGGAGATATAAAAATAAATGGGAAAGTGAGGAAACTTACAGTGACTTGGATTACATTTCAGTCTGAATACCTGGATCAAGAATAGTTTGAATCCAAATTGGACTCGTGGCAGGATCTCACAAATACAAAACAAAACTTAACCCCCCCCCCAAAAAAAAAAAAAAAAACCCCAAAAATCACCATTGGGATTAAAGTCTGTGCAAAAGAAAATCGAAAAGGGTTTCGAATCAAATCAAAATCGAATCAAAAGGGGTTTCTAACATCGTGCTTTAAGAAGCTATCAGGAACCCACATCGGTCTCAGTTATTATCATTGTTTTGAATTTCAGCGAGAGACTTTCATGCTCTCGTTCGTCAAATTCTCTTATACCTCTCGTAACCACTCTTCAAACATAACTGGCAGGTTGAAAGTTTCTCTTCGGATGAGCACTACTTATTCAAAGTTCTTTGGGTTTTTTTCTGTTGCGGCGCCATAATACTTATTCTGATAATGCACTTTTCTTGCATATAAGTTACTTTTCTGTCCTTCGTGAAGTATTCATACTCTCCAGCAAAATGAAAGTCATCAAACGAAATGGACTCGTTTTTTTCTTGTCATCAATTTCTTTTTCTTTTTTTTAATCTGTATTTTTCTTCATTGTAGAAGATATGAGAGACGCTGCCAACTTGGGGAAAATCTAAAGACATTTAAAGACATTTAAAGACGAAGTGGGTTTTTTTTTTTTCGAACCAGAGGTGATTGGTGATTCGTATTTGAGGTCTTGGGAAGCTGTAAATATTTTTTTTTCTGTCACAATTTTCTCCTAGATGAGCATATAAGTGATAGGAAATTGTGTTGGACCGCCAATACTCTCTTTGAACGCTTGAAATAAGCTGACACTTGTTTTTTTTTTTTTTTTTTTTTTTTTGCATTGTCTCTCATTCCGCAGTGTAGGCCTTTATCATGCATTATACATTGTGTTATTTCCCTCATTTACAAAAAAACCAACCCGAAAGCAAAAGCCAAATGAATCTGAAATGAATTCAGTCGCAGAAACGAGCATCAAGTAAAAAAGGAGAAAGAACATATAAAGCAAATAAAAAAAGAACTCAGATTGGCAATCACCCGAGGCAATTCTATGAAATTGGTGTTTCCCCCGAAAATCGATTGTCATTTTCTCTGCCGATATGTGATGGATCGTAATAAGTTTAAGGGCATTACTTAGAGCAGGATAAACGCAAACGATATTAAATTAAACCTTTTCTTGTGATAACCCCAGAATAAAAACAAACAAACAAACAAACAAACAGGTCTTCATGGACAAAATTAAATACCTGCTCTCCCTTCCGCACAGACACGAAAGAATTATTATGATAGTTATAATATCAATTCAATTCAATTCAAATTCAATTCAAAATGATTTTATTTCAATATAAAGTAATACAAAGTAATATACATAACGCTTACATGAGTACATAACATCAAAAGGAACTTTCAATCACGTGATTTTTATACCAAACATGAATACAAGTATCATAATGATATTAACGCTGGTTTGGATAAATAAACAAGTAAGCAATACAATCTCAATTTATAACTTTATATGGAAAAGAGGAATTCACAAGAAAAGCATAGCTTGTAAAATTTGTGAATTTCTCTAGAAGGTGGGGGCATCTCAAGATCCGTCAAGGACTCCATGTATAAGATTTTGATATCCTGATGTCAGGCGAAAAAAAAAAGACTATGACAAGGACAAGAACAAAAATGTGGACTGGATAGACAGAAAATAAAACTAAAGATAGGCATGACAATGAAAGGGAGGGAAACAAAACAAGACAATGTCTACATTCAGTTATCTGAAGAGGTCACCAAGGCATGAAGAAGAACTTAAAATTCTTGACGAATTTAGCTTAAAACACAAACTCTTAAATTGTTTAAAAAAATACTCATCATTAATTCATTTATTAGGTTTTTAAAAAAAATGAAAATAACGATAAAAAATTCTTTTATCTATTTGTTTGTTCACGTGAAGATGACAAAAGAATTTTTTCAGTTTTGATTTAAAAGAGGATAAAGTCAGAGCATCTTTTAGAGTATTATCAAGGCTGTTACAGAACCTCGGGCCAGTGAAAACGGATGTATTTTGGGCGAGAATTGTAATGTAGTAATGGTAAATGATATTCACTGGAACGTCTAGTAGGATAATTATGTATAGCATCATTGCGTTGAAAAATTTGATCAAACATTAATTTTGTCGTAAACTTTTATTATATTTGAACTTAAATTGACCCAACTGAAATAAATATAAATCATTTATCTTTAATAATTCATTATCACAAAACAAATTATCAGTATGAGCATAGGGAGTTTGAATTAGAGATTACTCTTAACGACTTTTTTTTTGCAATAATAAAATCTTTTCCAAAAGGAATTGATGCGTGTTGCCCCATACTAAAATCCCATAATTCAAATACGGTAAAATAAAACTGGAGTAAAGCATTGTTCATGTAGAAGTTGGTAAAAAATATTTCAGTCTATTAATTATACCTACATATATTTCGTGAAATTGTTTTAGTTTATTATCAACATAAATACCAAGAAATTTTATACTATTCACTTGTTCAAGAGGAATATTATCGATAAATATGTCCCCAGGCAATGTTTCTATTGAATTACTGAAAATCATAAACTTAGATTTAGCAATATTAAGGGAAAGTTTATTAGCCTTGATCCAATGTGAAACTTCTATCAATTCTGAATTCAGGGTATGAAGAAGAGTATGAGGATCAGGGTGGGCGAGAAAAAAATTTGAATCATCTGCAAAAAGTATATAAACGATAATAATTTCGAAGATCTGTGAAAATCATCAATATAAATCATAAAAAGCAGTGGGCCTAATAAACTACCTTGTGGAACACCACAATCTATATCTCCCATCTGAGAGTTTATATTGTTGCAAATCACAAATTGTTTTCTGTTAGATAGGTAGCTCCTGAACCACTCCAAGGCCTTCGCAAAGAAAGAGTGAGAAGGGACAAGATTTTCGAATTCACTGACGGATGAAATATTAATATACTGAGAAGAAGTGAGCGCTACTTAGGAAAAGTTCAGGGAAAGATTAGCGGGTAACTACAGTGGTGTTCATTTTGCTGTATAATGTCTCAAAAATTTGATAAAACACTTAGGCTACTTTCTTTGTTTATTTTTCTAATTGGCGTTCTTCTCTAGAGCTTGAATGAATGATAATGATTGCATTTTATGTCGCCACTCTATTAATTTTTTTCTTTATTCTTATACGTATAATAGTGACAATTTTACGTTGAGTGTGTCGAATATAAACTTCAACTTTAACCTCACGATCACGCTCAAATCTACCAACAATCTGTATTCCATGTTATGGATGTAATTTGGAGCTGTTTTATGCGCTGGCGCGTGCGGTCCATTGGAATCTCCTCGGGGCTTATACTGCTTAAAAAAACCCAACAACAACAACAAAAGCAACACAGCGCCACCCTCTTCTTATTAGGCGCCATCGTTCGACCTCGGGATTACAGCTAAAGCTAATGAATGAATCTTCCTCATTAATACTGACGACACGTGCTTGTGCGTTGGCTCGCCATCCCTTCTTATCTCGGCTATACTTTCCATCCACTGGATGGAGCATGGGTACTGAATTCAGGGACTCACGTTACCCAGCCACGGGCCTGGGGGAGGAAGCAGCGGGGTGGGGGTGTAACAGGAGAAGGCGAGGGTTTTTGGCGTTCATTGCGTTAAGGCGTTCATTTCGTTAAGTCTGGAATAGCTATCGTCTGCTGTACATCATAGATGATGGTAACACAATTAAAGATGACAATATTGACAGAACTCTTCCTGAATTTGACTTGACCGTTCACACGCTCGCCCCAAGCGATACACTGAGCAGTAACCAGACGGTAAGAGCCAGAAATGTAAGACCTCCGATCTATACTGATAAGGCAGGGATCGACACTAACGGTGGCCCGGTGGCCCGGGGCCACCAAAAAATGCACATCGGGCCACCAAAATTTCAGAAATGAAGATTTTGGTGGCCTGATCGGGCCACCAAAAAAGGACGGATGTTTGCCTTTGGGCTACCAAAAATAAAAGTTAGTGTGGAGCCCTGGATAAGGTCAGGTTCATGAGCAAGTATTTTTGTCACTCACGTGCCCTTATGACCTTAAACCACCACTACAATAATTATTTATAGGCTACGCAAAAAAAAAAAAAAAACAGTGTTCGGTCGCGGGAAACAATAAAGAGACTCAGTTTCCTCCCCGCTTCACTATAATAGTTGAAATTTAGATCTCGTGTGACGTGAGAGCTAGAAGGCGTCAAAGCAGAAACAAGAATCCTCTAAGACCACTTGAAAAAAGAAGAAAACGACACCCACATTCGCCACAGGTCACAACCTGATTATCGCGTCACAAGAATATTAAGTTAAAGTGAGTTCACGACTGTTCGGCTTGCAAATTTCCAAAAAGGGGCATCAAAATTGTCCATTACATCTGCGGGAAGCAAAGGCGAGCGATAATGTTTATTTGTCCATTATTTTTAGCCTTGGCGGGCCCTACAGCTCCTTGCCTCCAAGAGTGGTTGTAAAACAATACGTATTTCAGTCTTGGCACCACAAGATTCAAGAGAGAGAGGGAGAGAGAGAGAGAGGGAGAGAGGGAGAGAGAGAGAGAGGGAGAGAGAGAGGGAGGGCGGGAGAGAAACCCACCGAAATTCACGAGGAACATTGAATGGGTGTGAGACTATGTGTGTGTGTGTGTATGTGCGTGTGCTTTATAATATTAAACCAGTCCGCCTCCCTCTATAAAATACGTTAACCTTCTGTTTGTAGGGTAATGTGTGATCTGATTAAAGATAATGTGCGGACCCCGTGGCACAATATCGACCCACACCCCGCTCTTGACCGTCGGTGAGGGGAAAAAAGAAGAAGAAAAATCAATGGGAGTGATTTACAAGTGGTTTTGGTCAACATGGTGGACGCCTACGCCAATTTCGCATGGTCAAACACAAGTCCGAAGTATCTAGCTATTCCGCATATCTAACCTCCACCATTACTGACTGCACGAGCACAAGGATGCGTGTGTTCGATAACTCCGAGCCCCTCTTGCCAGGTCCGAGGTGAACAACGTTGCCAAAGGCAGGGGCAAGCGAGAGATCCTCCCATCCTAGAGCAAAAACAAACAAACAAACAAACAAACAAACAAACAAAAAATAAACAAAACAAAACAAAACAAAACCTAATTATAAAGATTAATAAAGATGATGAATGAAATCATAATTATTTTGTATTTGATCAAGTCTCTACAATCAATGTCAATTTGTATGTCTGGTCCTAAAAATGAAAAATTGACACAAACAGTATGTGGATGATAAACAATTTTGGCAATGTAATTAGTTTGCTATTGCCAATCATATACTGTACTTGCCCTACTTCTTTGCCAGTACCATCACTTTTGGGTATTAAAGTCTTTCCCTCCCCTTTTTATCTAGTTTATGTGTTTATTTTCTGATTTTGTGTTTAATAAATCACCTAATGATATCCTCACATTTGCGGTCTGGCGACAAGGTTGAAATCTCGCCAACAAAATCTCACCACATGACCGAGACTTACAATTAGAAAAGAAAGATCACAAAAAAAAATGATGATAATAGGTGATCGAACTATACAAACATCAAGTAACGCATATTGTGTCAATCCACGGTCCTGTCTATGTGTACATGGATAGTTCAGTTCACACTCACACAACTATTAAAGTGAAATCTTTCTGGCATCCATCCAGTGAAAACTGACCGTTCACGGAGTTGACGTACGCAGATGACACTTTGAAACCTCTTGATAGATTGGAGCTGTAGGAACTTGATTCGCTTCGTCAACCGGAACCTACGTAATCTCGATTTGTGCCCCATGGACAATGGACAATCGTCATCAATCAAAAGATAATGGCTCTCGAATTGGTCATCAGAACGCCTTGATTTCCTCTCGCAATTCCAAGTCACAACGTGAATTCACCGTGAATTTGTTTCCGTTGATACCAGTCATAAAAGTGAATTTTCGTTCACATTTTTCGTGGTAATTCTCCGATGGTCCAAATAACATCGCTTTTTAAACTTTCCCGATTGTTTTGAATGTGTGTGTGTGTGTGTGTGTTTGTGAATGTGTGTGCGCGTCCAAATACATCACTATTTAAACTTTCCCGATTGTTTTGTGTGTGTGTGCAAGTGTTTGCAAGAGAAAAAGATGATTAAACTTTTTGCTTAAACATCTCCTATATATACTTATCGTGAGACTTTATACAGACCTGCCTGTTTTTAGAACTCACAATGAACATTTCTATATTTTTTCTTTTAATGTTATCTGTCATTTTATTCATTTTTTTAATTTTATTTTAGCAATTTATAAGGACCTTGTGATTTTCTTGTAATTCTGACTTTCGGGGACATAACAAACTGTTTGCAGTTTGTAATGCGCTATTTCCGTGAGAAAAATCCCCCATAACCACATAAATGCACACATCGAGAATGTTTCATGTAAACTTTCCTTGTTTTATTATCACTGGAATTAACATTTCATGCATTCTCCTCAGTAACATAAACTGACCCTAGATAACAATGAGCTTCTAGGGTGGCAGATGAAATTATCCTTTCACTGTGAAACTGTACCATCATGTATGTCGCTTTTTCTTTTTTTTTTTTTGTTGTTGATTGGGCATGACAATGAACACACGTTCTGCAACCCAGCACGATCCTTCAAAATACAACACGACCTAAACATTAAACTCTAACCTCGCATTCACGAATGTGTACTAGATGCACATGCACATCACTCATTTTCGACATGAGCCGTCACTACAACCTCTACTTCCGAGTGGATAAGCACCTCTTTTTATGGGCGTAACCGGTCGTAACCCCCTATTAACGAGGCAATACTGATGGTAATTTATCTTCCTCGTTCACCGACGCCATCAACGTTCATAACCATCGGTAACGATCGGAGACGCGATTGCTGACTGTCGCATATCGAATCAATTCAGAGCGCGCGCCAAGTGAGACAGTTATTAGATTTTAAACCATTGGCAGACTCGCAAGTACTCATGTTTTAATGCAGGAAAGTCAAACCGATTAAAGTGGTAATTGATTCGATCTAGTGCTGCAACGTGACTGTGGTAATGGTTTGCATAGCATCAGCAGTCGCATGACTTAAAGCACTTGCGCAAGTCATATGCATTCAGCGCGCTGCATGACTGCTTAAATAGAAACTAAATGTTTACTTAGTTTGATCCCCGTGCCAAAAGTTAAGGTGATTAAGTCAGTCAATCAATCAATCGATCACTCAGAGAATTCAAGACAAACAACACACCCGCATAACATCTCTATCTATATTCAAAACAAAGAGAAATGTGCAGGCATGTCAATTTGTCTATCAAGCCAACCTTTTGTGCAATATCCACTATAGTTTAGGGGAAGACACAAGGAAGGGATTTTGATCGATTGTGATACCTGATGCTGTTCGTGTCCATTTAAATGGTCAGTTGAGAAGCCATTGTTACGTCATCATCGTCCATGATCATGCACTGTGGTCAGCTGCAGTTCTGCTACCTGTATAGACATTCTGGCCCGAATTCACGAAGGTGGTACAAATGAAACCATGGTTTAAACCATGGACAAAAACCATGGAATGCCAAGTGTCGCATGGGATGTTTCGCTACGAAATCAGTAATTTCGTCGATGAAATGATTATTTTGTAAAGAAATGAAAACATTTTGTAACTAAAGTGAACATTTCGTCCACGAAATGATAATTTCGTTAACGAAACAGTCATTTTGTCGACGAAATGACAAATTTCGTAACGAAATATTCCGTGTGACACTTGGCGCTCCATGGTTTTTGTCCTTGGTTTAGACCATGGTTTCATTTGTACCACCTTCGTGAATTCGGGCCTCTTTGTCTCTTTTCAGGCTGCAATATTTCCCTTTTTGTTTCTTTTGTTTTTGGTCGGGTAATCTTAAAAACTGGATTCAGAGCAGACTTAACAGTCATTCTTTGCGCCTTATCACCCAGTCCTTGCACATAATATTAGACAAAAATCATCGTAAAATGGTAAAAACCATGGAAAATGTGCTAAGCTACAGTCACTCGGGTGCCATTTTCTACTTTTATCATGAGCTATTTTACTTCTGTCTCTTGCTCTCTCTTTCTCTCTCTATTATTTCTATTCTTGTATATAGACCTATAATTCATAATATATATGTATATAGTATATATATATATATATATATATATATATATATAATACAAGTATGTGTGTGCATGCATGTGTGTGTGTGTGTATTGTGTGCTATTAAGCAAGGATCTGATGTTAATGAGTTTGATAAAGTTGATCAAAGTGAATTTGTACTGAAAAACTTGTCTAAGTTTTATGCATACTCCGCTGTAGGTTTTCGTATAAGCCTTTTTGTTTGTGCAAGTCTGCATAAAATACTTGTTTGTATTCGTTTCTATGTGGACACGATGGTGGTATCAAACGCAATTCGGATAAGGAGTATCATAAAACAAAAGCGTGTGTGTGTGTGTGTGTGTGTGTGTGTGTGTGTATAAATACATTATGCACGACAAACAACTGGGGTAAAGCTGGATTCAGTGTATTCTGAACCTGTCAAGTATTGTTTTACGTGGAAACCCCCAACACTTCATCGACATCTGTCTCTTTTTTTTCTCCTTAGGCACATCAGCTCTCGCCGTTATAAAGCGTGTATTTTCCCGCAAGTCAGGGAAGTGTCACTGTTTATTTGGCAATGACAGACTGCATGCATACCGAGTTTACTCCCCCATTCTCGGCTGTCCGTTTTTTGTCAGAATAGATGAAGGTGGTAGGTCAATGTGGCGCTGTCACCGTGCAAAGAACAAAATCGACATGACTTTTTGCTTTCTATCTCCCTGCTTTTTCTTTAAACCCCCGTCAGTGCAAATTCAATTTGAAGACACGGCAGCGCCGCCTTAAAAGCGCGGGCAAATACAGACGTTTGCGTTTGTACCTGCAGATGCATGAGCCTTGTCGTTGGTATGAATCTTGTTGCGAGCTGTCCACTACGGACGTAGATGTGTTGCGTCGTATTATGAATAGCGTACTATGAAACTTGGACAAAGAATATCGTGGTATGCCCATTAAAAGACATCGTTTACCTATCTCACCACATCTTTGGGTGTAGTTTTCTTCTCCTGCAGATTTCTCGATCTTGTAATTTCTTAATTGGGCACTAGCATCGCAACTATACAGCCCTCTCTAACAAATCTAATCACTGCTTAGGATTTTACAATAACTTGATGTTGATGATGTTAATATCCTTTTTTTTCATTTAGTTGTGTTTTTTTTTTCAAAAAGAGACTGAAGTAAATTTTACTACAAGGTTTGCTTGATTATTATAACGATACAACTTTCTATGATTTTTTTTTTTAAGTTTGAAGCTTGTTTATCAAATATTTCCTTAGTAACTTCCGAAAAAAAAAAAGAATCATTCACCGCATCCGTCGTCACTGATTCACAATGCATGCATACCATGGTGGTCCTTCGGGATATCGAGCTTGACACATGGAGCGCTGAAATGTATACAATGTCATGCAATCATGGTGGGGCAATCGACCAGCCCTATAATCTTTTGTCCATCTGGGTAGTCCCGTAGAGGCGGTAGCGTGGCCGAGCGGTCTAAGGCGCTGGTTTAAGGCACCAGTCATTTCGATGGCGTGGGTTCGAATCCCACCGCTGCCAAGAGCTATTTTTTTTCTTTTTTTCTTTATAGATCAGCTTGCTCAAGTGTACTGCAACTCTAACTTTATTTACATTTTTTTCTCCGCTGTCTCTCTGTACATGAATTTCAGTTTCTATCAGCCATACATTACAAAGCTTTATGTTGACAACCTAAAGTGCGCTCACGTATTATAAGACATGAAGAACACACATCACAAATACACAATGTCAAACACATGGCCTACTACGCATTACAACATTATGTTCCAAAGTTCGCTGCTACTACATGTACTTGCTAGAGGCTATGTGAAAGATGACGCAATAGGGATCCAATTCCTGCATGCTCTATTTCCTTGCTCAGAGGGGCGACAACGTGCAGCGTGTTCTACACGGGTACACGTGATACTCAACAATGGATAAAACGCGTGTCAAACACTGGCGAGCGAAAAAAAATACGTGACGTACAAAGTACAAAGTCTAATCTTTATTCACACGCTCGATATATGTATGTATATGTATATGTATATACATATATATGTACTTATACATATTTATTACCTATGTAATTTCTTTATACCTTTAACTTTAGCTTGCTTTAACACACAACACACTCATCGTCACAAGTTTAAGTCTTAAGATTTCTAAGCTGTATTTCAAGTTAAAGGGTCCCTGACATACAGATGCATGTTTGATTGGTGTTGATTCATGATACCCTCAACATCCCACTTTTGCAGTGAAACGAATATCTAGAAACATTCCGTACGTTTTAAAAATAATTGTTCTTCTATTTTTCTTCAGATTACTTGGATACACCCACAAAAAACCCCTTCTAAACCAATATTCTGGTCGTGACCTCATCTGTCAATCATTGCTAAAGTACTGACATGCTTAACAAAAGACATTGGAATGCACCTTCCCCTCGACTCAACATAACTTGCATGTTTCTGTGATATTAGTGAGACTAACAAAAGAAATGGCGAGGGAATATGCAAGTTATGCTCGGTCTCTGGGAGGGTGCATTCCAATGTCTTTTGTTAATCATATTAGTACTTTAGCAATGATTGACAGACGAGGTCAAAACAAGAATTTTGGTTTAGAAGGCTTTTTTCTTTTTTAGGCGTATCCAAGCAATCTGAAGAAAAATAGAAAAATAACTATTCAAAAATATATGGAATGTTTCTAGATATTCATTTCACTGCAAAGGTGATGTTGAGGGTATCATGAATCAACACAAATCAACACGCATTTGTATGCCATAGACCCTTTAAAGGAACATTATTTTCATGGGCAGAAATATCTGGGCAGTTGTTCTACGACATCAAACATTTTAAAGATGGTCGTGAAATGTATCAGAGTGCATTTCCATGTGATGCACACATGATTATGATATCTGCTGTTCGCACTATACAGCACAGGGAGTCCTGTATAGGTTATTTATTAATCCAAAGAAAAGCAGATCAAGTTAAAGACAACGTTTTTTTTTTTTTTCTGTTTCTCTCAGTGGGAAAGAGTGTTTCTACGGTCTGTATGCGAAAACCGAGTGAAAATGAAGTAACTATACCCTGGAATGTGAACCCACGCAACGTATCACTTATATCCAACATAACGTGTACATGATGAGCGGGAAAGTATTACATTTTTCTTGTGCATATTGGTGCCAAGATTAGGCGACGTGTTCAAGTGTAAATTGTGATGTTTGTAGGGAGTAATAATTGTTGCGACCATCGACCAACAGGGTGACCAACGGTCGCTGATAGATCCCTGATTTCCCTCTTTCAACCCCCACCCCCTTTTTAATGCATTCCGCTCTCTCACCTCTTGACTGGAGGCTAAAATTCTTTAATATGGATGATGTGAGATTTATTCGCAGAACCACCTTGAAGAGTGATGGCACTCCCCTCCCCACCCCTCAGGCACACAGTCTCTCTCCCTCACTCACACACCCACATACACACACACATCAGTGGCGGATCCAGGCGGGGCGCACCGGGCGCGCGCCCCCTTTAATTTTTGTTAAAACAAAAGGAACAAAATAAACATTTTTAATTTTGTAATGGCGCCCCCCTTTTACGGAATTCCTGGATCCGCCCCTGCACACACACACACACACACACACACACATACACGTTTATCACCTTCTCCTAATATTTCCTTCTACGTTCCCCAAACGTCCACATGACCCGACACCTACCCTCTTACAGTATCAAATTCAGACACCTTTGGTTTGAAATGTGCACACAGCTGTCATGACGTGCTGGGCTTTTGCCGTGCATTGAACTGTGCTCTGTATAACGCAATGAAGAAGCTTGGAAGTCAATCGTTTTTTGTTTTGTTTTGTTTTGGGCTTTTTTTTTTGTTGGAAGACAGTAATACCTTAATCTCTTCTACAATAAATGTCCGCGTAGGATCTTTGTACACTATACCACAATGTTCCCTCCCGTAATTTTACAACAGAGTCGCATGAAGAGGAAAGGATGAGTAAAATCTATGAAAATCTTTTCCCCAAATTTTCATCTCTCCATGAACCATTTTCTTGAATAAAATCAAACACTTTGCATTTCAATAAACCGATACTTACCTCGGATTTAACCAAAGCTTAATATTCATACATTTTTTTTATTTTTTCATTTGTACAAACAAATGTTGGAGTGACTAACAATCTTGTATAAATTCTGTTACACCAACCCATTATACAGAGCATCTCCCATCTTCATAATATTCATTTTCTTGTCGTATCGCTAAAACTTGGAATTTTGTCATGAGACTTCTGTACAAACAGCTGTTGCCCAATCAGCATCACCATACAATTTGAAGCATAATCTCTCCTCTCTTAAAAAACAAAATTATTTATTATTTTCCAAATTAAACTTTACCTGTACCCCAGACACTTCCTTTATATAGTTTTTTTTTCCTGTTTCATTCCGGACTGATTTACTGATCTCACATTAATTGAAGAAATGTTTTTATCTTCCAACGCTTTTTTTTTTCTACAAAACGAACATTTATCATTACTAACGAGTATATATTTCCAGCCTGCGAAGTTGCTTGTTCAGAAACAGTGATCTTAGATCACAACAAATAGATAAACACATTGATAACAAAAAAAAAAAATCTTTGATAACAACAGATTAGTTCTCTTGCTGGTCGTTGGCCGTTTTAAAGGACTTTTTTTTTCTTACGACATTTCCTTTCAACACTTTGTGATTGTCAATGCATGAATTTCAGTGCAATTGGAAGTTACCGTCACAATTCGTTATTCCGAGGGTTCGTTCATCCGAAAATGAAATAAGCTTCGTTATTCAAAAAAATGAAAAAAAAAAAGGTTCGTTATTCTTAAAAAGAAATAAGGTTCTCAATTCCGAAGGATCATTAGTAGCAGGAGGCACCTTCTTTTACATTTCGGATTAACTAACCTTTCTCCATTTTCGAAATAGCTTTGGAATAACGAACCTCATTTCATTTTTGGATTAACGAACCTTCGGATTAGAGAACCTTCGGAATAACGCCAGGATTTAGGTTAGGATCAAAGAACTCTACATACGTAATTTCTGATCAGCGAACATCTATAGGCATATAGGGAAGTTGTGTGTTTCGGAATAACGAACCTTCCCAATAACTAACCTTATTTCATTTGCGGATTAACAAACCTTCGGAATGACGAACGTCACCTGGAAGTTACATGCCAATATTGTTTTTAACTGAAAATTTAAGCATATTCCATCTTTTCTCCCGAAGCGAGGCACTGCTTATTTTGATAAGCTATACTACCTGACGGCGCTGCAAGAAACAACAACACTCCATGAATAAATGCTAGAATGATAATACCACTATATATATATATATATATATATATATATATGATTAAAAAAAAGAATTAAGAAAAGAGTATGACAGGTTTAATGGTCTCTGTTGATTCATCGCAACTACAGACGTCGGCATCGCAGGAGGAGTCTATACGTTGGCGTATGAAAGATATTCACTTTGTTTTCAGCGAAAACGAACTGCATGCACCATTTTACTCTTTCAAGAGGAAGAAGAAAATGCTAAACATATCACACTCTGACTGTCAGTTCTATTTCCCCACGTAACAGTGGCAACGGGTGGCCTCGTGGGGACATTTTTGGTGACTCTGAAACGAGTAGCTCTGTTGAAATCTAACAGTGCCCTGGGCGGCGAAACCTGATTTATTATACAGCACATTATCTCATTTTCCGTCCATTTTTTTAAAAGTCTCAATCTTGCAAAATACATTTCAGCGACCTGTCACTCACACACTCCTTCTATTACACACATACAAACAAGCACTCATTGCACAAACTACATCAACAGCTCTCACTGCATTGCAGACAAACAATGGCTGTGATTCCTCTCTTTTCCCCCCATTAGGTTGACAGCTAAGATATAAATGTAAATTACCTCACACTAAGGAGGCTAAGTGGAGAAGAAAAGTGAACGAAGAACGAGAAAGCACGAAAACACGGAAACAAGCCAACATCAGATTAAAGTAGGCGTGATGGGTAATGGTTTGCGGGGGAAAAACGTCGGAGCACATGCATGTCATAGTTTGGGTCTTATAAACAGAAACTTTAGAAAAAAATATAAGCGGAGTTATTGAATTATCCTTGTTCAGATTAGAGATTTGAGATTATTGATGATGATGGCTCTCATAGGCTAGCATTGAATGTTGAAAATATTGTTTTTATCTGGGAAAATTGCTGTCTCTTACGAAAACTATATAAGAATGCCTTCATTTGCTGAGATTAAAAAATGATAAAAATAATGATAATAATAATAATACCAATAATAATGATGATAATGGTAATAATAATAATGATATATAACTTAAATTACGCCAAATCCACTCTGTAGAATGTTCGAGGCGCAGTTCTGCGGTGCAACTTACTGATCTACTTAAACTTGAAAGTACTCATCGATTAAGTTAGATTCATACGCACCTCTACGGTCGACGTCGAGATTCGTAACTAGCTCCAGCTCTAGGGTCCACTCGATTACATCATCATCAATTGCGCCCACTGCATGAGTATATATGCCTTGGACAAAGGCGCCGGAAGCGGGGGGCAGAAGGGGCACTTGTTTGTTTGTTTGTTTATTTTATTTATTCACGGTTAAAAACACATACAGAGTGTGCCCGCATTCAGCTAGTAGCTGTTTTTCAGCGAGGCCGTGATATACATTAGAACAATAGATAAAAACAATGAAATACAATTAAACAAAACATAAACAAGATTGAACACATTTACAGTATTGAAAGAAAGAAAAATATAAGAAAAAAAAAAATAACCAAGAAAAAGAAACCGTAGTAACCATGTAGTGACATAAGAGGACATAGGTTAATATTCAATATCTACATGATGAAAGAAGAGAGCCGATATTTTCAATTTTACAGATCTCTTTACCAAAAAATTTCAAATCTGTTATAAGTCTGAGATTGTTGGGCAATGTATTAAAAAGCTTTGATGCATGATATAATGGGCTAAGTTGAAGAAAATTTGTGTGAGGTCTTGGAAGAGCAATTTGTGAGTTAGCATGACGAAGGGCATAGCCAACATCACTATTGAATTCGATCAATGAAGATAAAACAGGTGGGCCGAGATTATGAAGCAAGTTAAACAGATTAACCAAAGCCTGTTTGACCCAGTATTCTTTCAGCTGATCAATCTTGAGGGTTTCAAAGAGAGCTTCAGTGTGAAATCTACTATTCACTCCAAGTACAGATCTTAAACATCTATTTTGTAAAGTCTGCAGCTGTTTTAACCGAGTTTGTCGACCATTCATCCAAATAGTGCTGCAGTAAGTGAAGTGAGGTTGGATTAAAGTTTTGTAAAGTATTAACGCCATCTTTTCATCAGTGAACTGTCTTATTCGCTTTAAAGCAAAATACATCTTTAAAACCTTTTTGTTCACATTGTTAATTTGTGGAATCCATGAGAGATTACAATCCAGCAAGACCCCAGGATATTTGCATTCCATGACTCTAAATAATTTTTTTGTTATTTAGAAGAATATCAACATTACAGAAACGACTCAAGTTTGACTTTGAACCGATTAACATAAACTGACATTTGTCAACATTGAGCAGCAATTCATTATTTGAAAACCATGTCATAGCGGATTTCAGATCCTCATTGATTACTTTCTCTAAAGTTTTTGGATCTTTAGCAGCAAAGTACATACAAGTGTCATCAGCATACAGAGAAAGGGAACATTTTTTTACTGACTTACATAAATCATTCAAAGTGATAATGAACAGCAATGGCCCAAGGATACTTCCTTGGGGCACCCCGCTTGTTACTTGTCTGCTCTGTGACATGGTACCGTTAACTGAAGTGCATTGTTCCCTATCATGAAAATAATCCTGAAACCAGCCTAGTGAATTCTGATTAAAGCCATAGCATCGTAGTTTTTTCAGCAAAATCTCAAATGATATCAGATCAAACGCTTTTTCTAAGTCCAGCGTTACAATACCAACTACTTTCCTATTGTCTAAATTTCTACAGACATCTTCAGTGAGAGATAAAAGTGCAGTCAAAGTGGAATGTTTTGGACGGAATCCATGTTGGTTATGACATAATAGGTCATTCTCAGAGAGGTAGTCATACACTTGATTAAACACAAGTTTTTCTAACACTTTAGATAGGACAGGTAAGACCGATATTGGTCTGTAGTTGCAGGGATTTGCTCTGTCACCACTTTTGTGAATAGGCGTTACCCGTGCTCTTTTCCACGCACCAGGAATTTTCCCTTTGCTTAAAGACGCATTGATAATGTGAGTTAGCGGTTCAACAATGTACTCTATAGAATCCTTTACAATACTAGCTGGTATTTGATCGAGGCCAGTGGCCTTATTCCTTGCAATGTCATGAATACATTTCAAAACATCATTGTTTGTTACTACCTTAAACTTAAACGTTGAATTTACTTGGCTCATATACTGATCCATATTACCACCAAATATTTTATTACATTTCCGCTTAGCTGCTAAATCAACAAAGTGATCATTCAAACAAGATGCAATATGTTTTGACCCAGCAATTTCCTCATTATCAATAATTATCTTTTGAATACCGCTTTCAGTAACATTTTTAGGCATGATACGTCTCAAAGATTTCCACATTGCATTTGATTTACCTTCATTGTTCAAAATGCTTTCCGAAACATATCTCTTTTTGGATCCCCTAATCATTGATGTGACAGAATTTCTAAGTTTCTTATACATTATCCAATCATTCTCTGACCCTGATCCTTTAGCTTTTCTTTTCATTCGATCTCTTTCTCGCATTTTACATAAGATTTCATTATTCATCCATGGTGTATCTTTTTGACGGACTCTTTTTCTTCTTAATGGGGCATGTTTATTTAAAACTAAATTGAACTTAAAGCACCATTTTTCAAAAGCACTTGTTGGATCAGGGTCAGAAAGCACATCATCCCAATGAACTTGACAGAGATCTAATTTGAAATGAGTTAAATCAAATCTTTTCATGTTACGACCATATGTATATTTATGTTGCATTTTCATGGTTCTTACTTTACCAAGATTACAAACTGTCATAAAATGATCGCTCAAACTGAGTGGGATGACGTCACTGAAAGAAACCTTCTCATGACTGGAAGAATAAAACACATCAATTAATGTCTCAGTCACAGAGGTTACTCTTGTTGGCTTATTTATGTATTGTTTCAAATCATAATCTTCACTTAGACGCTTCAAAGATTTTGATTGACTTGACAAAGGTCATTTTATCAAATCACAGTTAAGATCCCCGAAGATAACAAATTCGTTCGAAGATGACTCTAAAAGTTGTAAAAGAATTTCAAATTTCACGAAAAGCGAACTGTGAGAATTTGGGGGTCTGTACCAATAAACAATTAAGAAGGGTTTTTGCTTTGGTAAGCAGATTTCCAAGCACATCAGTTCTAAGCCATCAACAAAAAATTCATTTTTATACTGAATGGTATGGTGTCTTTAATGTAGGTTATAATTCCACCACCATTTTTATTTCTATCTAACCTGACATTTTTATAACCTGATATAGATATTTCGGCATCAGAAATAAAGTTATCTAATCGAGTTTCACACAAAGAGAAAACATGAATGTTTGTTGTGGCTAAAATATTACGAATCTCATCAAAATTTTTCATCAAAGAGCAAACATTTAAATGGCAAATATTAATACCAGATAATAAATTCAGCTTTTCAAAGCTTTTTTCTACACTTTCATAATTATATGCAACAGCATTTCGAGAAGAAGTGACAGGATCATCAACGTACTGAGGGAGTTCTTTAAAGATACAAAAATCGCACATCCAATCGTCATCAGAATTAAAAGTATCAGCAGATGCACGTGAACATCTCAGATGAGCCCATTTGTTACACTGTACACATGATAAGGCATTATGGTATTCTTTTACTTCTTTACGGCAACTTAAGCATGGAAATTCAATATGAGTCACGTGAGTTAATCGAGACATAATTCATAAAAAACTAATGAAAATAAAACTAAAAAAAAAGGGAGTTCTTACAAGTTTTCAAAGTCTTGTTTAGTCCTAATGCTGATCTTTTTTGAGTCCCGTGTCCTTAGTGCGAAGATGTTTCCATCCTGGGTCCAGCAGGACTTCGACTTGTTACTGTTCACAAGTTCCCAAAAGAGAGTTGCTCGCCTGGCTGTGAGGTCCTCCCTTATCCAGAGTTTTGGTCCATCTGCATTCTTCAATCTCGTCCTGGCTCTGTACACATCATGTCGGACATTGTATCTGCTGAATTTCACTATTACAGGTCTCGGTTTGTTCCTCCTCGTAGCACTCGCGTACGATGTCGAAGCCGATGACTCGCGTCCCCGATCAGCATCTTGCCTCCCGTTCGATGCCGAAGTCGATGACTCCCGTCCCTGATCAGCGTCTTTCTTCGGGCGTGCAGAGATGCGGTGACTGCGATCTATCGCGTCCGGTTGAACTGCGAGACCGAGCTTCGTGTTGAAGATATCTAGAACGAGTTCATCTGTCCTCTCATCTGGTCCCTCGGGAATGCCATATATCCCAGGCCCGTAGCCAGGATTTTTCAAGGGGGGGTGCGGTCACTAAAAAAACGGACCTCCGGTACCAATACCAATGATGACACACACACACACAAATATATATATATATATATTCTTTGGATGACCGAACTACAAAAGTTGTATAAGAATTTGCGGCGCGCTTGCAAATTGTGAATTTTGACTGTTTTAATGACGTTTTAAAGTCTCGAGGAAATTCGTATTTTTGTCTGTTGCATGCAATCGCGTTACGGTATTTCATCTAGGAAATAGTAAAAACTCATTTTGCCAGGAAGTTGCAAAGTTTAATTGTGTTCGAGACTCTGCGCGCGTAGCGCGCCGCAAAATTGAGAATAGTGATTTTCCTGGTGTTGTTTTAATTTTAATTTTTTCTATTGTATACCCGCGTTAGCAGGCCTGAAGCCTGGTATGCGAGTTTGTCAAAAACGAAAATAAATAAGAAAATTTTTAAAACAAAATGAATTGTAAATGTGAACCATTTATATTTTGCCTCCTTGTGGTAGGATATTTCCAGCATTTCCGAACTTTCAAATAATCATTTTAGATTTAATAATATCAAAGGTAGTAGATCCGATTCGCAAACATCTCCAATATCAGTCAAATGTCATATTAACCATCATGCTAAGAAGGTTTTCTTTGTGAAATTTGGAGGTCATTGAAATTCAAAAATTAAACATCCGTTAGCCATTGGAAGAAGTTGAGTGCAAATTCAGACCTCAGGCTTAATGCTCAGATGTTTTCCTATTTGATTTGATCTGTCTTACTGTGCACACTAAGATACATATATACTGGAATGGTTATTTCTTATTTATTAAATTATAGTTGCATATTTGGTTACTAGCTGTCTCTAGGCATTTTCGAATTTGGGCTGCAAAGAGATCCACTACCTTTAAGTTAGAAGAGAGATAAGTAAATAATGATAAAATAAACAAACAAAAAAGAATGAGTTTCTTTTGTAATACTATCTGACAAACTTTTTACTTTACCATTTTACTTCATAGCTCAGCACTTTCCATTCTCTCTCATACCCTCTTACCCATTACATTTAAATGAAATACAACTAAAATGAGTTTGCGTGCCTGCATAATACTCTTTGGAAATTATAAGTGAAAATGTTCTTAGGTTTTGGCCCACTTTAAAATGACAACCAATAGAACTGTCACAACATGAGAAAATGTATAAGTAATAATCAACACTACATTTCCGAATTTGGCCTGCAAAGAAATCCGCTACCTGTAAGTTAGAAAAGAGATTAGTAAATAATGATAAAATAAACAACAAAAAAGAATGAGTTTCTACCGCCGTATCCAGAACAGAGCCTGAAACGGCGCAGGCTCAAGAAATCGTTTGTACTATAATACGTCTTGAAGTACTGTGTGATACTGTTGACTCAGACTTATACAAAGCTGTAAGTGAGAATTGTAATCCAATCCGACTCATTACCTGAGATATTTATGAAAATATATCAATAAAGAATGTAAATTAAATAACGATGCGTCACAATGCAGTCTAACGCTCTCGCAATGCTATCATACATAGGGTTTTTCACTGACTGTTTTTACTCCGGAGCTCTTGCAATATTCAGGCTTTTGTAATACTATCTGACAAACTTTTTACTTTACCATTTTACTTCATAGCTCAGCATTCTCTCTCATACCCTCTTACCCATTACATTTAAATGAAATACAACTAAATCTAGTTTGCGTGCCTGCATAATACATTTTGGAAATTATAAGTGAAAATGTTCTTAGGTTTTGGCTCACTTTAAAATGAGAACCAATAGAACTGTCACAACATGAGAAAATGTATAAGTAATAATAAACACTACATTTCCGAATTTGGCCTGCAAAGAAATCGGCTACCTGTAAGTTAGAAAAAAGATTAGTAAATAATGATAAAATAAACAACAAAAAAGAATGAGTTTCTACCGCCATATCCAGAACAGAGCCTGAAACGGTGCAGGCTCAAGAAATCGTTTGTGCTAATACGTCTTGAAGTACTGTGTGATACTGTTGACTCAGACTTCTACAAAGCTGTAAGTGAGAATTTTAACCCAATCCAGCTCATTACCTGTGTTTTTTATGAAAAATATGAATAAAGAATGTAAATTAAATAACGATGCGTCACAATGCAGTCTAACGCTCTCACAATGCTATCATACATAGGGTTTTTCCCTGACTGTTTTTACTCCGGAGCTCTTGCAATATTCAGGCTTTTGTAATACTATCTGACAAACTTTTTACTTTACCATTTTACTTCATAGCTCAGCATTCTCTCTCATACCCTCTTACCCATTACATTTAAATGAAATACAACTAAATCTAGTTTGCGTGCCTGCATAATACATTTTGGAAATTATAAGTGAAAATGTTCTTAGGTTTTGGCTCACTTTAAAATGAGAACCAATAGAACTGTCACAACATGAGAAAATGTATAAGTAATAATCAACACTACATTTCCGAATTTGGCCTGCAAAGAAATCCGCTACCTGTAAGTTAGAAAAGAGATTAGTAAATAATGATGAAATAAACAACAAAAAGGAATGAGTTTCTACCGCCGTATCCAGAACAGAGCCTGAAACGGTGCAGGCTCAAGAAATCGTTTGTACTATAATACGTCTTGAAGTACTGTGTGATACTGTTGACTCAGACTTCTACAAAGCTGTAAGTGAGAATTGTAATCCAATCCGACTCATTACCTGATATATTTATGAAAATATATCAATAAAGAATGTAAATTAAATAACGATGCGTCACAATGCAGTCTAACGCTCTCACAATGCTATCATACATAGGGTTTTTCACTGACTGTTTTTACTCCGGAGCTCTTGCAATATTCAGGCTTTTGTAATACTATCTGACAAACTTTTTACTTTACCATTTTACTTCATAGCTCAGCATTCTCTCTCATACCCTCTTACCCATTACATTTAAATGAAATACAACTAAATCTAGTTTGCGTGCCTGCATAATACATTTTGGAAATTATAAGTGAAAATGTTCTTAGGTTTTGGCTCACTTTAAAATGAGAACCAATAGAACTGTCACAACATGAGAAAATGTATAAGTAATAATCAACACTACATTTCCGAATTTGGCCTGCAAAGAAATCCGCTACCTGTAAGTTAGAAAAGAGATTAGTAAATAATGATAAAATAAACAACAAAAAAGAATGAGTTTCTACCGCCGTATCCAGAACAGAGCCTGAAACGGTGCAGGCTCAAGAAATCGTTTGTACTAATACGTCTTGAAGTACTGTGTGATACTGTTGACTCAGACTTCTACAAAGCTGTAAGTGAGAATTTTAACCCAATCCGGCTCATTACCTGTGTTTTTTATGAAAAATATGAATAAAGAATGTAAATTAAATAACGACGCGTCACAATGCAGTCTAACGCTCTCACAATGTTATCATACATAGGGTTTTTCCCTGACTGTTTTTACTCCGGAGCTCTTGCAATATTCAGGCTTTTGTAATACTATCTGACAAACCTTTTACTTTACCATTTTACTTCATAGCTCAGCATTCTCTCTCATACCCTCTTACCCATTACATTTAAATGAAATACAACTAAATTTAGTTTGCGTGCCTGCATAATACTCTTTGGAAATTATAAGTGAGAATGTTCTTAGGTTTTGGCTCACTTTAAAATGAGAACCAATCGAACTGTCACAACATGAGAAAATGTATAACTAATAATTTGTTGGAACCGTAAGCAAATGCCAGCTGAAGGCGAGTAGGCAAGTGTGTTTAAAAGCACGTGTAGATTATGCACGGAGATCGTACAGTTACTTGATAGATGATCTTTTCTCGAATATTGGTACTAGCAAAAGGGCTAGAAAAAGCAGCTATTATAATTCGCTAGGCATGCATAATGGCCCAATGAGTGTTACAAGAGAACTGGAGTAAGACAGGTCTTTCATTTTGTTTTGTGTCTCCTGATCGTTCGTAAGAAATGCTAATTCATGACCACCTTTTCACAATTTGATTGGAGCATGCATTCATAATGGAAAATAGTTGACATAATAATCTATCCGTAGGCATTATCATGCCAACATGTACTTATATATACATGTACTATATCTTTGTGAGACGTAGATATAAAATGTCTCAGGTTTTCGATTATAGTAATTTCGAGGAAATTTCTTTAATTTTTATCATATAATTATGTAAACTTGAGGCTATTAGATTTTCATCCACTTACCTCTGTTCCTGTGAAAAAATGCAAGTGTCAACCTCAATGTCATCCACGAATCGCACGTACTCGGGCGGCCAGTGGAAAAAAAAAAACACCGGTCACACGCGCCAAGGGGGCCATGGCATGCAGTGCCAATATAATAATAGCTCGCACAAATTGATACATAACATTTGTGTTTGTGTGCATGGGGACGATCCGATGGTTCATACAACAAAAGGGTTTCGTACAATTATTTTTAACATTGTTAAACGTACTCTTCCACATTTACGTAGCATATAATGTGTCTTTATATTTATTTGGATTGTTATCTTGAGAATTGCTAAAAACAGTTATTATGAAAAAGTGGACCTTTCAGAATTTGGGGGGGGGGGGGGGTGCGTACGCACCCGACGCACCCCCCCCCCCCCCCTGGCTACGGGCCTGTATCCGGAGACAATTTCTCCTACTGTATTGTTCTGCATTGTCTTTCTCATCCTGTAGCACTTTTGTTTCCTTCTTCATTTCAGCTATTTTCTGTTTCATGGCTCCCACTTCATCTGTGTATTTCTTCAAGTCCAAACTGACAGCTTGATACACTTTCTCCACAACTCGCTCTTCAAGCTTTGTAGCAATTACGTCATAAACATCATCTGCTATGCGTTTGACAAGGCTCGACGATCGAAGTGAAAGGGCAATCTGTTCTTCAATAGCATTCCGCAGTGTATTGTCCAGACTCGGTCCCCTGGAACGAGCACCCGAGTGAACAGCAGGGCCCGCTTCCTCATCGGTACCGGAGCTAAGCTCGTCTGTCCCCGACTCCGCCGGCGTCGAAACAGCCCCACTCCGTTCACGTTCGGTAGGTTCTGACCTCAGTTTTCGGCGACCAGTTTTTTGCCCTTTCCTCCCTCCAGCAGGCATGATCCCCCGTCTTTCGCTGAATTCGAGGACTTAAAGATCGCTCCACTTGAGCCGTTCACAGGAGAGCACATTGATTCACTTGCCCCCACCCCCTCCCCCCCCCAAAAAAAAAAAAAAAAAATGGAGGGGGGGCAAAACGAGTTTTTGCCCCCCCCCCATGTGCCCCCTGTAACAAATAAGCAATCAATTTTTACAGACCAAAATGAACAGTAAAGGCACTTTTTGTCTAAGAAGTGTCAATTTCATAACTGAAAATGTGAAAATTATAATACACTAACATTATTAGATCTATACACTAATACTTATAAGTAAATTTATAGATGGTAGCCTTGCGTCCTTCGACGAGTGTGCCCCCTGAAACGTACCTTCAGTAAACCCTTTCATTTTTCCTTTTGTTTTCCTTATGCTTTCTAGCAATACAAGAATAATTGCTCGAACAATGCATCACATTCTAAAACCGAATGGCAAAGTGAAAGTGGCTCATCAATGCATGCTGGCGTTGACCTAGCCAATGCACGCATTGCACCCAGCGGCTCATCCTCATTAGGAATTCAAGACGTAATGGCCAATCCCAAGATGGTGAACGAGTAACACTTAAAGGAGATCTCCCGATGATTGTCAGGTTTTTGCATTTGAACAACTATAAATTAGTTATACTGAGGACAGAGTTTCAGAATTTATGATAACTGGGATGAAGAATAAGAATATTTTCAAAATTTAGAACAAATTGCAATGAACGAGGATGATGACATGGCAGAGTCACCATAAGTATGCATGAGTTGGGGCTCAAGGAAGCAGAACAAAAGAAGAAGGCATGCATAGATTTTACACAGGTGAACTTGCGAGCAAGCGGTATTGTAATGGAATTAAGAACTTGCGAGCAAGCGGTATTGTAATGGAATTACACTGCTACATTTCTGAAATATGTGAACCTCCTATGTCATCATCCTTGTTCAGTGTAATTTGTTTAAGGTTTTTCAAAGTATTGTTTCTCTGATCAAGAACCACAATTAATTCCACAAATCTATACATACAGTTGTCGATTTATGTACTACATGATGTGAAATTATGAAAATCGTCTGGAATGCCCCTTTAAGTAACTTTATCATGAACATTTCCAACAGTTTCGGGCTCATTAATAATGGATTATTGTTATAGAAGCGGCTATCAGTGTAGACGAACGGGGTGCTGTTCGTTGTTCCGAAGGTTCGTTATTCCGAAGTTTCGTTATTCCGAAGGTTCGTTAATCCGAAACACACAAATTTCCTACATTGTCCTATACCTAGAGGTTGGGTATCCGAAAATGAAAAAGGGTTCGTTATTCCGAAGGTTCGTTGATCCGAAAAGAAATAGGGTCCGTAACGAACATTCGGAATAACGAGCTTGTTTCATTTTCGGATTAACGAACCTTCGGAATAACGAACCTTCGGACTAAAGAACCTTCGGAACAACGAACCTTCGGAATAACGAGCTGTAACCGTAAGAACGCTCATGAGAAACAAAAATGTACAATGATTCTGAACTCTCGATCTCGTCGTTCGCCCATATAAATGTGTACAAATAAATGCTTCTGAAAGAAAATTGCCGTGACAAAATGTGACTTCTGTTATTTTGAGGAAATAATAGTGTAATACGAAATTTCATAAGCTATGATCGTAGTCCTTCGCAGTGATTTTTTTCTACTATGTTTAATTCCCTAGAAATTTGATTTAAAATGCTCTATAAAACGCGACTTTTATACTCTGTTTGTACAAAAAGTCGCTACCGTAGGAGGGGATATCGACCCCCCCCCCCCCCCCGCTCGGTCTCTTCGCTTCCCCGCCGAGGATCTCACACCGTCACATAATTTGTGTTCCGGCGCGCTTGGCCTTGGTGGTTGTCTGCGACAAGTAGGTCTAAGTGGACATTCTGTTGACATTCTAGAATTACCCCAAGACTGCAACAAAGGATTTAAAGGAAAAAAAGAATGTGGAATGCCATAATTTCCGGACTCATTTACACGACTACTCCGAGTCGCTATTTCAACTCAGTTTGGCAGGGAAGCAATCCAAAAGGTGATGTGAGAGACCGGCGATGGAACCCTTATTGTGAATCTTCTGAATAAACTACATTGTAGACATCTCAACCCTCCTCCCTCGCCCCTCACATGAAACGCTTGTAACTACAAACTGTGTAAGTATCTAATTTAGTCATCTTTCATGCATCTTTATCAGCCGGCTCTGTTTACCATTTTTCGACTGCAACAGTTTTGTTTCAGGGAATATAGGTGTATATGAATAGGTAGCCTATACATAGAGAGAACGCCAATACAGCGCCATGATAAATTAAAGAACATTAACAATACCCACATCGTGTTTTGTTATGTGTCACTTATAAACAGAGCGAACTCAGAGACGGACAGTGAATGGTCGACGGCCAAGGGAACGTTACAGAAATATAAAGTTCTTCACATTTTCACCGAACGATTATATTGATATTGCAACGTACCATGTAATTAGATGAGGCAATTCATGTCATGGGGTCACAGGGTTTCCATAAACTCACACGCGTATCATAAAGTAATTACATCATATTGATGATATCAAAAGAAAAACTTGCCTATATCTCATCAGAAATTTATTGTGTTGCGATAAACTGTAGCTAAGACAAAATTAATGATTGTAGTTGCGAAGTCATTGTAAAAAACATTATTATGATATCATTATGCATAGTCCATGATGAGAGTAATTATCACTTGACTAAAAAATTTTGTGAAAACATAATATATATGTATTATGATGAAACTGGTGCCTCATATCAAATATTCTATAATTCACACGTTTTCATTTCATTCATTCATTTCATTTTTATTTCATTTTCGGCCAAAGCATATAATTCAACTATTGCTTTGACAAATTCAATCCTTTTCTTGATAATCTGAATTTACTGCCGGAAAATAATCAAGAAATTCTATTTATAGCAAGTAACAAATAATGATTCAACAGCGTCACTTAATTCGATGTCAAAAAATACCTAGGATCTACATCTTTTTCATCTTTATTTTGCACATCAGGAAAATTGAATGGTCGATATAAATTATATTGATTTTAGTGTGTGCATTGTCAAGAGGTGAACTAGACTGTGATACCACCAAGAATTCTACTTCTCAATATTACGAAATAGGTGTAAATGTCAAGACGACGTGTTGACCGATACCTACCATTTCGGTACGTTCCCGACACATCCCGCCATCCACACTCCCTCAATTTATGCCAACAAATATTTGCGCTGCCGCAGCATCGGCTCCTCCCATTTTGGCGCGAAAAAAAAAAGGCATCGCATCAAGATAAACCCTTGTGTCTCCCAGCTAACAACTGCAGCAGTAGAAAACACCAAGTATGCATTGGTGGGTAAAGTAACGACAAACTGCCGAAACTGCCCGAATGGCACAATATTATATAGATGATGACTGGCGGGGAAGGGAACATACCGAATGTTCCACCCGAAGGGTTTGAAATGCTATTTATAGCCTCCCGAAATAGCATTTCAAACCCTGAGGGTCGAACGTTTGGTACCGTTAGTGCACCAATTTTCAACAGGACCCAGATTTCGACACCCAGCAGATAATTTTTATAAAATCTTATACTCAATACAAACGTCTGACTTCAGCAATCAACCAAGTTATCAATCACATTTCTAGTCTTATATAAACACCGTTTGTCACTTGTCATCATAATCCGACGGTAGAATATTTAGGAGAAAAGCAACACAGTGTCAGCAGAAATGTTAATGTCAGCCATTTTTAGGGGTTCAAAACAATATGACGCATTTTGTATACAACGCCGTAAAATTAAATTCACCCGTGCCGGCTATCTTGCTTTAGTATCAGTTTGTTTGCCAAATCTTGATGTTTGATTTCATAATCGTCTTTAGTAATTTCATGGCTGAATTCGTGATAAATGATGAGCAAACTTGTAGAAAGAGTTGGCTTTGAGAATGTGGCACCAGATTTCGACATTCCCATATCAAGACACGTTATAGAGGAAATGACATTTACTTGCGCCAGTATGATTGCTAGTTTGCGTCCACAATGCAGTGTACGCGTACTGTACGCGCCATATGATTTCTGTGTGATGCGCGCTGTGATTGTGTCGAAAAATGATGCTGAGTGTCGAAATCTGATGACAGCGACGACGTGACGGAAATCGCTTAAAAATTGAACGCGAGTGCATTCAAATGGGAATTCGTTTGAGGCATATTATTATTGGCCTTTGTAGCTCAACTTCATATCGAAATTCCGAGGTAACACGGCGCAGTATTGATGGTAAACAAGGAAATGTGCTAAAGTGTCGAAAACCGGTACCCTTACTGTTTGTTCCCGACAACAAAAGTCATCATCTGGGGGGCATTTCATGAAGGAACTTGTCGGATAAAATATCTGACAAGTCAATTATATCCGACAAGTTCAGAGAAATCAGCCAATCAGACTAAAGAATTTCTCAAAACTTGTCGGATATAATTGACTTGTCAGATATTTTATCCGACAAGTTCCTTCATGAAACGCCCCCCTGTTATAGTCAAATACCATCATTATCAATTGATTTCACGCTCTGAAAGTGGCGCATCAAACCGTATTGACCGATTCGGGTTCGTTGGGGGCAGCAGACATTTTATGGCACTGGGCGCAGCCATGAGCTCAAATTGCGGTGTCTCAGCCGACCCCCCCTGCTCTCCCCAACCCCACGGGCAACATGTTTATCGCGCACTTATAACAAAGGTTCGCGCACTATGCAAGCATTCGCGCACTCAGTACGAGACGCCCATTGGCTATAACAACCATGCATCAGTTTTTCATTCTGCGCGCGTGAGAGGGGTGGGGAGAGAGGAGGGGGGGGGGGGGGTCGGATGATACACCGCAGTAATGGCGCTGCCCATGCCAAAAATACACATAGCGCGTCACAGAATCGGTCAATACCGTACCTTATTGATATCATGGTACGCTTAGCGTAAAGGTCCAGCACGCGCACAACGCACTCGATCGCGCTAGCTCGCGCAGAGCCAAATTCACTGTGCGCGCGGGTATTTGTTACGTGAAAATGTTTTCCCATGGGAGAACATAAGAAGAATGTTAGCCCATGGGCGAACATAACGAATGTACCTCCATCACGTGACTGTGTTTAGCCAATCACTAACCAGTATTTGACTAACCCATTTAATATTTGTTAATGATTATGGAGAATGATCTTTGCACTTTCGCTGGGGGACGGAATCACACAAATCTAACTTCGTACCATTTTTTTTTCTTCTCAAGTTTGAGAACAGAATGGGATGATTTTGGGCCAGTATTGACCGATTGCGCTATGTGTATTTTTGGCATGGGCAGCGCCATTACTGCGGTGTCCCAGCCGACCCCCCCCCCCAACCCCCCCACTCCCCCACCCCTCTCCCTACATTAGCACGCGCACGGAATGAAAAACTGATGCATGGTTGCTTCAGCCAATGGGCGTCTCGTACTGAGTGCGCGAATGCTTGCTTAGTGCGCGAACCTTTGTTACAAGTGTGCGGTAAACATGTTGCCCTTGGGGTGGGGGAGAGGAGGGGGGGGGGGGGGTAGGCTGGGACACCGCAAAATGAGCTAATAGGGAGCTTTAGATTTTAGACGCGCGGAGGTTCAAAGAGAAAAAAAAACATGATCTGAGCGTGCGCAGTAGCGCGGATCAAGTTACTGCGCACACTCAGATCATGTTTTTTTCTCTTTGAACGTCCGCGCGTCTAAAATCTAAAGCTCCCTAATGGCTGCGCCCACCGAACTGTTTTAGTTCGGTGGCTGCGCCCAGTGTCACAAATTGTCTGCTGCCCTCAACGAACCCGAATCGGTCTATTAAAAGTTTATGAAAGCAAGCAGGCAAAAGGAGAACACTTTTATGGCTGTAGTTGACTTTTAGTATGAGATTATCATCACCTAAATAAACCGTTTTGCTGTTCGCATCTTCCCCGTCCATTAGAATTGCGGATTGTCCAATTTTTCAGCGCTTCGATGTTTACTATAAAGATTTTTGGATTTTTTCCGCTTGTTTTGCACTATAATGCTAATAACATGATCTTCTTTAGCCAGGATTGACTCTTCATTGTTACTACTGCTCTACCAGAGGACCCTGCTATCATCATTACCATAGCGTTGCCAGGCATCCATTTATACACCTGGAAAATGGTGGATATAGCCACGTGAGGGAATTGAACTTCGGACCTTATTCACTATGCCACATCAGTGTCCCGGCACTTGCCGGTTTGTGGGAGAAATTATAGGCGTAACTTTACACACGAAAGCAACAACAATCATATTACACTTCAAACATCTACTGCAATCAACACGCTGCTAACATCTTAATAGCCTTTTGCCAAGGCAGCTCGCAATGGACTCGCACACAGCGATCCGTGAACTCGCACGATCATAGCGATCGGATCGGAGCGAGCGCCTTTTCAAAAGTAACACCGCAATTCTTATGTTTCTCCTTGTTTCTTTGATTATTCCTATCAAAACTGGTAGGAAAAATGCAACCAATCAGAGACGCCGACTTGCACGTTAGAATATGAATATGTATAACTCACGTGATCACGATTAGCTAGCGAGCCCGCTGTTTGTCGTACGTGCGAAGCCTAGCCTTCAGCCGCGACACGTCATGTTAGACTGCATCGGCATGCACATCTCGTATGGGGAAAGTCCCCGGGAAACATCAACAGAGAGTTCTTTTCACGTGGAGAATACCTTAAGTTCCTGTCACACCTTTCTGGGCAAGCTATGCGATGTTGCGTATAATATGTCTTTGAGAGATTATTTAGGTGAATCTGAAAAAATATATATGCTATCAAATCAGTCACAATCAAAATATAACACATTTTTCAATGATGGTTCATGATGCTTGATTGAAACTCATTACATATACTTTTAAAAATATCCCCCAACTAATACGAATGGAACAGTCTCATGCTTTTCCCTACCGTTCGGGCGTTTTCGTGGGTGCACGAGACCGACACCCATGAGTCATAGTACAGCTCACGAGTCATACAGCTCACAAATCATACAGCCCAAAAGTTATTCAGTTCACGAGTCATACAGCCCATTAGTTCGACACTAAGCTAACAAGGCTTACGAGACCGACACATTAAGCCCCGTGTTGTATCTGTCGAACTCGTAGGCTGTTTTTACCTAGTGTCGAACTCATGGGCTTTATTTACCTAGCGTCGAACTTATGGGCTGTATGACTCGTGAGCTGTATGACTCGTGGGTATCGGTGTAGTGGGATGACCCCGTTTTCGTTGGCCGATACTGTAAGATATGAATTATGCAAAAAAATATAGCATAATAATATATTAATTATGCACGAGGCTCATCGTCAGTGTCAAGATGTTAATTTTGAAAAGGCGCTCGCTACGCTCGCCGCTCGCGCGCTGTGTGTGCGAGCCCACTGCTCTCTGTGTGAGAGTCCTCAACATATAGCGAGCTGCCTTCGCGAAAGGTTAACTTCTTTTCGATGAGACTTCGATTCCACTGCACGCAGGTCGTACCACGCTCGACGACCATGAGCGATCACGGTTCTACTACAGTTCAAAATCATGTACATTCGATTCGCGCCGCGGTCATCATGGCGGTATGCGCAGGAGAGAAAACCTGGTCGTCAGAAAATGAGTCGCTATAAACGCGTGTGCAATGTGGAGAAATGGGTTTCCTCGAAGGCAAACGACATGTGCTTGTCATTAGTGGATCAGGTGATATAACTTTCATTTACTACCGTCCAGTTCTTTCTTCTGTCTCACTCTGTTTATCCGTTTAAATGATGCTAAAGCATGCAGAGACGCCATGAAGTGACAGGTGAAAATATTTTGATAATGTCGCTTGCAAGTGTCTGTTTCTGAATTCATGTAAATTCTTCATGTCAAGGAGAGAGAAATAGAAATAGGAGAGAGGCGGAGAGGTATGAGAGGGAGATATTGAGGAAAAGTCTTGATATAACTATATATATATATATATATATATATATATATATATATATATATGTATATATACAAGTAGTTGAGGTAGACGGAGAGATAATGACAGAAAGAGAGAAAAAGACGGGAGTGAGAGCAGATGGAAGGGAGTGAACTTTTCTAAACATTGAAGCCGCAAACTTTACCAAAAAATAATGCTTTTCTTGTCGATGAAATGCGATGAAGCTGGCAGCTCCTCGAGGCAGTTTCTCTACTGGCAACTTTTGTGCTTGATATCATCAGTGTACAAGAAGTAAATAACTGTGATAGCGTGCAGTAACCATATTATGAGCTGGCCTCCGGGCACAAGGGAGACACGATTTTCAGCTACTTAACTTTACCCTGCAGGTTCCCCAATTTTCAGTCATATTCGATGTCAGGATTAGATACGACAAGCCGTAACTGAGACAAACAGATCCACTTCGAGACAACCAGAGAAGCTAGGAATATTCGCCGGAGAAGTGGAAAGTATCGTATTTTGTTGTTTTCTTATGAATTCGCCTTTTCGGGTGAGCTCATTCGCGAAAGAATTGGTTGACAGATACATCAAATGATACTCATTCTGAGAGGGAGAAAAAAGGCAAATAAACACATAAAAGACAGTTGACAAATTTGAGAAGATATTATCCAACCTTGCCGTTTTCACACACTACATGGCAGATGGTATTTTTAGAGACTTTAGAGACTAGAAAAGATTTTCTTAAGATACTGAAAGTGCTCAGGTTCTGAAATGCAACAGGGAATAAATTATTGCAATATTCACAAAAAGTAAAAAGATTGTATCAGAGACTTTTCTGTTCTGAATAAAAGACAAAACAAAACGGGGGTTCTGAAATATCCAAATAGGTTTATACGTTGCAAATTATACGTTGCTTGCAATGAACCTAAAAGGAATTTACTGACTATTTCAAGGTTGATGCTGTCATATTTGTGTATGAAAGTATCTCTATTGTCTTTGTCAGATCAAACTTACATACAGTTTTAACCAAATTTGTTGAAATTTGGTTGCCACAGTAATGTTCAGTGATTCGCCTTTGGTCTTTTGATATTTCTGGTCGTTACGTCTGAACGAAATGTCAGAGAAATACCATTTTTTGCACCTTCGATGCCACCGAGCCAATGCGTACGTTAAGAATATTCATCATTATTTCGCACTTGAATAGAGGAAATGAATAAACGGATGAATAGATGAATGAATATATCGAAAATACAATAGAAAAAAATCAATCAATAGATAGACATAAGAAATAGTTGGCATATGAATATAGAGCAGAGACTAAAAGCAATGCGATGAATAAAATAATAAAACAATCATCATGATAACAATAACATTTGATCTTATATCAGGCAGCCTTTTCGCATAGACACATGACGCGTCCATCTTACATTTTACGATACAGACAGATCATACAAGGAAAAGTACTTTGCGTATGTCCTCATGACTACATGGATCTCTATTCACTTAGCGTAAAATAACTGCACTCTGATATTGTTGTTGTTATGTTGTTGTTGCTTTTTTTTTTGGGGGGGGGGGGGGGAGGGGTATTGCTCAAGACAGTGCCGTTGCCGTAGTTAATCAAAACCTCTCGATGTGTAATCCTAGCTCACCAGCGTTTTTTTGTTGCTGTTGATATAACAGCCATTTCCGTCGGGATCTTATACTCTTGGGGGAAAATGAACATTATCTTGTCTGGGGGATTATGAGACAGATGTCTAGAGACGACGTTTAATGATCATTTTCCCTAAATAGTAACAGAATTGCCACATTGCAACTGGCATCGAACAACAGAAAGTGTGTGAACATTAGTTTCCTCTTGTAAGAATGGAAGTCATCGTCTCGCTTAAGATGAACATTACATTCTCAACGTTCAAACGAAATCTACATCTCATTAGCCAGAGCCTTCATTTCCTTCCATTAGGCTAACAGACAACAGTATTTCCGAGAGTCCATAAGCATTCACTATGAAAAACAAAATACAGAATGCACTGACTGTACTATATTTAGGAGTAATATACTCCAGTTTTCGGTGTAGATGATTGTAAAATAACTTGCATTGTGATGAATGCTCTGTCTTGTAGGCGACGGTCATTAACATGAAAATGAGAAAGACAGTATGACGAAAAAACAAAAGGAAGCAAGGCGAATATCATACTCGACCTTTATGAGTGAGAGAGCAATTCATTGTTACGTGATTATTTGTCCCGGGGCTGGACCGTCGGGGCTGGACCGCCGGGGCTGGATTGTCTGAGAAAATTTGAGATGCCTCAGCCACCGCGCTGTGGCTATAAAATGTCATTTACCTCGTATACATTAGCCATCGAAGGACTTCAAAACATATTGTTAGGGGGAAAACCCCCATTATGTAATCAAAGCAAGAAGTAAACCTACGGGGAGTTTGATAAGAAAGAGCTCCCGGCCAGTGTTGTCGCCAAGGCATAGCATTGTCTCCCGACGGTTCGCTCAGTCTTGCGATGAACGTGATATCCTCGATGATTACGATTGTAAGAAAGGATTGAAATATGGTGAATATCAAATTTTTCTTTTGCTGAAATTGAAGAGCATTACACTCTGTAAAACACAACTACACAGAGAGAGAGAGAGAGAGAGAGAGAGAGAGAGAGAGACCAAGAGGCAGAGAAGGAGAGAGAGAGAGGGAGAGAGAGAAGCTACTCTAGGTCATCAAGACATTTCGATTCTTTTTGCCAGATTAGGTCATGTTTTCGAAACCATGGAGGCACACAAGGGAAATGTTTGTAATATTTACTTCTTGGCTGTTTAGGCTACATGCATATCGGTTCTTTGTGACACATTCAGCTTGAAACTTTTGTATAAAATGACAAGTTCTTATTCCATTACTAGCACTCAAAGCAGGGTGCGTAATTGTTTGTTTCTTTTTTTACCCCCATGTGCACTCAGATCATTTGTCTCCTTAATTTCTCGCCTTGCGCGTCGTTTTGTTAGCATTATCATCATTTATTCGGTATTTCATCGGGAGAGACATTACAACAGCACGATTATGAGTGTATTCCTTAAGAAAAAACAACAACAACATAACAAGCAAACAAATGAGGTGGGTGCTCGGTAGGCTTGAAAGACCGACTCAGAAGCTTATCGCGGACAAGGACTTTGTGTTACCATAATTACATCTGCGCCACTGATAAACACAATATCACAACTGATCTCAAAAAGTAGACGTTAATTTGTACAATCTTTTGCCGGGTTGGCGCCTTGTAACAATACACTGGACGCCATCGATGGTAGGATGTAATGTAGAGTGATAAATCGCTAGCTCCTGCGTGTACTCAGTTGCAACCATGCAGTTGTAAGAGGGATAATAGGGCAAGAGTATTGTCTAAACCTATACTGTAGTTCCGCGTGCGTGCATGCTGTCGATTGCTTTACTATTGTCGATACAATATTGACGCGATATGAAGCAACACATTGTTGTAATAAAAAAAAAAACTGACGAAAGTCGTGTTAGGAATAGATATAGGGCCTACTAAAAAATGTGCGACAGAGCGACATGTCATTAGCAAATATCGCGTCAGAAAATAATGTGACATATACAGGAAATTTGTTGAAAGAAAGATATTACATATTTAGAGGGGTGAAGGTTCAGGTGTGAATTTCTCCAATTTGTCTCCCTCTACAAATTAAATTTGTTAATATCGCAATTGCTGATCTGTAAATCAACAAACGTGTGTGTGTGTGGGGGGGGGGGGAGGAACCAGTGAGACTCCAACCTGTCATCCACTGCTTTCCGGGCAGCGACGCACTGCCACCAGGCTGTCCCTGGTTGCCGGCAGTGACACGATGAGCATAGAACAAATACCCAAGCTCCAAAATTCCGACATTGTTATGTTAAGTAGTCCAAGGTGGACAAGGCATATTAAATGAAAGAAAGGGGTGAAGGTTCAGGTGTGAGTTTCTTCAATTTGTCTTCCTCTCCCTCTCTTTCCTTTTTCCAGATCAGTAGTTGCGATCTTAACAAATTTAATTTGTAGAGGGAGACAAATTAAAGGACAAGTCCACCTTCATAGACATGTAGATTGAGCGAAGGCAACAATATTAGTAGAACACATCAGTGAAAGTTTGGGGAAAATCGGACAATCCGTTCAAAAGTTATGAATTTTTTAAGCATCTACGCAGTCACTGCTGAATGAGAAGACTACCACAGTGTATGATGTCACATGCGTACAACGATATAAGGAGAATAAAAAAAGAATTTCACAAAACTTCACTTTTTGAATAAAGTACACAATTCTTCGACTTGTTATGGACGTATGTTAAGGGTAATATTATTCCCCTTGCTTTCTGAAAGAGAGAAGTTGAGTGTTTTTTTTTTTGTTACGCGAGAAAAGTAAAAATATGTTGAATTTTCTTTATACTTTCTTTATGTCGTTGTACACATGTGACATCACAAGCTATAGTAGTCTTCTCATCCAGTCGTGACTGAGCAGAAACTTCAAAAATTCATAACTTTTGAATGGATTGTCCGATTTTCCTCAAACTGTCACTGATGTGTTCTACTAATATTGCTGCATTCACAAAACCCACATGTCCATGAAGATGAACTTGTCCTTTAAAGAAACTCGCACAGGAAATCTGTTGTTTTACTGCGTCACGTGGGGTGCTTTTTTCGGGGGGGGGGGGGGCTATGAGATCAACCTCAAAAGCAAGACCGTTTTCTCTTGTGCTCTCTTCTTTACGATATGATAATCATGTGGTAGCTTTACCAAAACTCTATGTAGCCATGAGAATATAGCCAAAAGTTTTAAACAGAGGAAGTTTGCCACAATATAGAAAGATAAGAGGTTTTTGCCACTGGATGCGTCAAGACATCTTTGCAATAATCGTACACTCTCAAAACCAGCTCTTTCTACTCATCTGTGGCTTTCCAAACGTAAGAGGGGGCATAAACTGTGGTATATTGAAAAAGATTGTAGGTGATTTGTCGGATGCGTGCCTAAATCTCCTGAGACGGTCCCTGGCTGGGTGATTACAACGCGCCTTTACGTCCTCAGGTAGTTTGGGGATGAATATTAGATGGATTAGATAAATGGCTGGAAAGATTTCAGCGGCGATTCCACCTGATCGCATTCGGTAATTTCCCTCAATTACCCTAGAGGTATTTCATCGTGAAAATGACTTTAACATTAATGTCTCCAATTCGAAATAAAAAGGAGAAAATCACTTCAGAGACGAGTGGAAACAAGATTTACGCATTTTGAGTCACAACATGATACCCTCAAGTGCCGAGAATTCCTTCTGAAAGGAAAATTTATTGGTGAAATGTTTTTAATGCAGATTCGACACATGAGAGAAATTCAGTGAAATGAAGGGAAAGGATTCGTAGAATATCGAACAAAATGGACACATATTGATAGTTAGACCATTTGTATGCTAATAGCGTGTATCTCGTGATGCCCCATCGAAACCTCAAGAGAGCGTCAATAATGGGCGTGAATTCCCTTGTTCTGTACCATGATCCCCCCAACAAACAAAAAAAAATCGCATGTTTTTCCTTTGTTTTGAAGATCACAAACAAAGTTAACGCATCTCGAGCACACTCTAGAAGGAGATGTTTCTTTGGCGAAATGACGAACCGCCACAAATCCAACATCCAAGGAATGGGAATGTCTTCAAGTGACGTCACAGTCACATCTAGGGCTGGTTCGCTGATCGACTCCGACATTCCATGCAAGATGCTTCCTTGATATTCATTCCATTTCGCTGAGGGGAACTCCTTTCCGTTTTTTTTTTTTTTTTTTTACTCTTATGATCTATCACCTCCATAGTATCTATTTTTCCAGGAAACTCTTATGCACTTTATTTGTTTTATTCCTCTATAGACCATAATTATACACACACACACACACACCACACACACACACACACACACACACACACACACACACACACACACACACACACACACACAAGGAGAGAGTAACAACTCATGCACGTAAAAGATCCCGCTTCATTCATTCATCGCAAAGAGCAGGGTGTTTAACCCGGTGAAGTGGTCCCACCTCACAACCAACTGGACCCCATGGAATACCAGCTTAACGTAGCTGAAATATGGGCTATCCAGCCATCTCTCAGATGGAAAATGAACAAACACACACACACACACACACACACACACACACACACACACACACACACACATACGTACGTAATATTTTTATAGGGTGTATAGCTAGGCATCTTTCTTTCTTTCTTTCTTTCTTTTTACATGGTGTCGATGTTTCATTCTGACGGCGTTCATATGCAATCTGGTGTATAAAATGCAAGACTCTGTATAAAATAATGGCATGATCAAGGACGAACAAAGTCAGGGTTATGTCCTTGTACAAAATTGGCGCAAATCAAAATGTCTATACGTCTAATTGACAAATTTGACAGCAGGCATATCAATGTCACCACGTGTTTAGCTGCTTGCACGATTCACGTTGCTGATCGCAATGACAAAAAAAAAGGAGAAAAGAATTGAATGCATCCGTACATTTGGCATGCATCGAGAAGAAAAAAACAACAACAAAAACAATAAGCGGACCCTTAAAGGAGATGGCTAGTAACTGATCAGTGGGAATCAGTGGGAATGCTGGGGGATGATTGTTCCAATCCTTGTGGGATTCATTTAAGTGTACATTATGTATCTATTGTTGTGTAAAAATTATTTGCTTCAGAATGGCCTCATATTCAAGTGATGTGTAGTTTAATGTTTCCAGGTTAGCATGCCTGTACAGTGACGGGGCGATCGTTAACGGTCAAACTGCACATTACTTGAATATGAAACCATTCTGAAGCAAATAATTTTCACAGAACAATAGATATATAACGTACTCTTAAATGAATCCCACAGGGATTGGAACAATCATCCCTCAGCATTCCCACTGATTCCCACTGATCAGTCACTAGCCATCCCCTTTAACTTTCTTTATTGGTATATCTACTGTCTATCTATCACTGAAGAGTGCTCCTTCGCGGCTGATTTGTGGCATATGAGGACAGAATGAATAGGCTTCCGGAGAAACTCGTGTTCCGGTTTCTCCGGAAATTGCCGCCATAATAATCGCGACACCAGCTTTTGCTTTCTGCGCTGAGCTCGTAGGTCTGAAGTGATTTGGTACAAAGCTATTGAGTGTAGCATGCAGGAGGTTACCTCTCCTGTTCTCTTTTTAATCGTGGTAATCTATTTCGTTTACTCGTTTAATTCCTTTTATAGATGGGATTGGGCAGTCGGCATATGAGGTTTTTTTTTCGCATAAGCCCTCACACGTATACACACACACAAACACACACAGACAGACAGACAGACACACACACACAGACAAACGCACAACTTTTACAAGGTTTTATAAAGTTTCTATATTTTGCTAGCTCTTTAAAGCAAACAGAAGTCTAATTAGGTGGAAAAGTTATTGAAATTCGTGCACGCAATGAAATTATAGGACAGGAAAAGACCTACCCGTACCTTTGAGCTTTCTTTCCTTTTTCGGCAGGTGTTTGGGTGTCGTCACAAAATCTGTCACCACCATTTGTCTGGCCTAGTCATTATGTCTCTATATATGAACATTACCCTAATTCCCATGAGTTTCAATCCTGTTTTATTATTCGCCTTTAATACACATTTTCCTTTTCTCCTTTCACTCTTCTTTTTACAAGACGTGTTTCCATGAGTATACCCCTCACTTTTCATTCATTTCTTCGATCTGTGTATGTATTCTTTGTATGTTGTGTGTATCCTTTTGAATACGGGAATGAAGACAACAACAGCATCATGGCCATAGCAGTGGTTGCTAGAGTAAACATTGTTTGTGTATCACATTACATTGGATATGAAGCTTTTGGTTTGAGGATGTATCTGTGTACGTAAATGCAGCTAAAAAAGGGGGGGAATGCGTTTAAAACGCCTTCTCTTGTAGAGCTAACAGAAAATCCATAACGGAGTGCTCGATCGTCTGGAGGGGGCGTATCGTCACCACCGATAAAGCGCACTCTTAGTTTGTATTTGCGTATGACCGGTGCTGAGGTAGGGTTTGTTTAGGTCAGTCATTTCTTCCAACGGAAGTTCATATTTCCAGAGAGAAAGAGACGGGATCCTGGAAGTTGGAAATCGACCTTTTTTTTCCTTGTCTAGACCAGAGGACATTAGACGAGTTGGTAAATCAGCGGCTCCTCTACTTCTATTCCTGTCCAACATCCAAAATGAGTTGACACAGGCGGGTCATCCCGACGAGTTCCAACAATTCGTACCATATACGGTCCGAACATTTTAACTCGACAACTTTCTACAGGGTTCAATGGCCAAAGGAGGAACACATTATCTTGCTTCCTACAGAATGAAAGCTGTATTTCAGTCTGCTTACTCGGCTTCGTACACATGACCTCCATAAGGTTTGGATATCGCCTGATCTTCACATGATAGCTGATGAGGAAGCAACAAAGGCGGGGGGGGGGGGGGGGGCGGAGGGGAGTCGTGTTAGGGTGATGCAATCTCAATTAACGCTTTCTCCAGTAACTCACACAAAAATTTAGGAAACCTCAGAGGCTTTTTGTTTTTAAAGATTGATTATGTCTCCCCGGGCGTATTATTGATTTTAGCTCACATGTCGTGTTTCTGTGCTGACTATTCATTACCCTTACAGACAGAATTGCCACCATGTAAAGGCCGCAAAAAAACCCCCAACAACAACAACAGCAACAAAATACAGAAAGAAAGAAGAGGTGGATGGATGCTGCCGAGGAAAATAGTTGAATTGACAGATACACTTCTCTTGCATTCGTTAGGCGGGAAACAGAACGTTTCATAATACTTGTCTACTAAAGCTACTGAAACTTTGCATCTGATTGGCTGAAAGCAAATTTTTACGCGAAAACCATTGACAAAACGTCTTGATGAAATCTCCCCCCCCCCCCCGCAAGTGACACCAAAGTATACCGTGGGCTGGGGTATTGTTATCTGGTGGTTGCGTACTACGCTTCCAATGATAAGGTCTATGTTTCAAGCCCTACCGCGGCATTAATATTATGTCTTCAAGAGAAACATTTCAGACACAATGTTGCCCCATCTAGGCCTACTCAGGCATATATTATGGGTACCCGATAGGAAGGTGAACGTTGATGAGGCTGGATTTAAAGGGAATATATCGTTGGGAGACTATGTATCTCGAAGGATGGCCTGATTCGAAATAACATTTGGGAATCCCCGTGTTACTGCTTCGGAAAACGCTCATACAGCAGGCTCTTGCAGGCGGAAGCGGTTATAGGCCTAGACTTCTTTCGGCCAACCTCCCAGTATTCTCGTAGGATTCGTAGCGCAATACGGTGCGGCGAACATAATCTGATAAGTAGGCAGGCCTGCACTGGTATAGTGGTTTGATTGAATCGAGCTTCAATCGCTGACCACCGCGGAACATTCGGAGACTACGACTAGCGCAGGCTATGCTCGAATAGAATTGTCCATGCTTGTATACCGAAGCGAATTACGGTATGGATCCTATACTCGTAGACAATAGGATGTTGGCCAAAACTCGCCAGAGCCTGTGTGTGAGCGTTTTCCGAAGCAGTGCGGGGATTTCCGAATACATTCCGAGTCAGGCCAACCTTCGCGGGAGGCCTACATAGTCTCCAGACGATTCAGACCCGTTAAAGCGCCAGTGTGCGCTCCAATGGGGCAGCTTGGCCGCAATGCTTCAAAGGTAGCGGGGGCCAGTACCATCATTGTAATAAATTGCTAGTCTAAATTCTGGGTTGCACTGCGCGCATCAGACGGTATGATTGCGTAATGTCGAGGATAGATCTACCCAAGATTATCGGGATCGCACCATCACAAGCTCTGACGTATGTAGTGCGTATATCGCACTATTTCGGCGGAATTACGACGGAAAATAATTCATCAAAACAATCCAGTATCTAGACTTCCTGATATGCGTTGTACTTCCAAGTTTGATCTCAGTTAACATTGCGTATATTAAACTGTCGATTTTTGTTCTCTTTTGCTGACACTACAGCAGTGTTTGCAATTACTTTAATGCATAAGTGTTGTCAAAGTCTTGGAACGTATCTAAATATAAGGATTAACCAGATTCTGTGGAGCCCGATCAATTAAAAAGAGAAAGAACTAAAAGCCCTCGCGGATTTGAAGACAAACCGACCATAGCATAGTAAATTGAAAGAGCAGTGCAGGAAGGGACCGAGACTTGTTTCACAAGTGTATATTATTTATAGATGCATGGCACACCATATGGGAATCTGTAATCATTTTGGTAAGAGTATTTGCTTATTCTCACAGTTTGACTTTTCTCCTCTTTGATTTCTCTCTATGATTTGAAACATTTTCCAACGTGTTTACGAAAGGAAGTCCCCTTTAATGTCTCAAAAGTGGAAATTTGACTGTACTGGGTAAAATGATGAGAAACTAAGGCTTTTAATTTTTTTGCGAGATACCATGAAAACACTTATGAAATAGTACAGAGCATACCATTTTAAGGGAAATTCAAAGTTTATTTGATGTAAATCGGGTTTGGAATGAAACATCCAAAAACAAAGTAAAACAAAGGGATCGTAATGGAGTGTGGGTCCTACACTTATTAGAATTGCTCTGTTTTGGTTATCACAGCCATTTCAAAACCAATAGACGTTGGATTCCTCGTGGAATTACATGCTCTTTCATATGTCATAAGAGGTTTCTCATTATTTCACCAAAAATGTTAGAAACCTGAAATTAGGTCTCATCCAAAACTATACGATCCCTTTAATGCTACACAGATAGACACCGTATTATGATTATAGTCCTGAATTGGAGCACGATTACGATGATAATGGCTGCCATATTATACTTTATATACTATTTTTGGAAATGGAATAAGTTTAAATGAAATGAATGAATAAATAAATCAAAAAGTGTTGCTGCTGCTACTGATAATGATGATGATAATGGAGATGAAGATGTTGCATGGTGATTTGATTAACTTTTGACATTTTTAAAACTGATTAGGCCAACTAATTATTGTCAACATCCTAACTGACCTTTATGACAATAAAGATCAACTTCGCTTAGAATCATTCGCTCTATCCTAGTATGAAACGTTCGTTTCGAGAAAGCGCAGGGCTTTTCAATTCAATTACTCGTACGAAGATAATTTGGGATGCATGCATAAGTCGGGCCATTCTCCCTTAGTCCCTCCTCGCCCCTCCCCCTCCTCCCGCCCCCCTCGTTCAGTAATTCTCTCTCGCTCGTGCCGTCTAGCTCTCCCGACAGATGCGCAAACGTGCATCATGAAGGTGAATAACCGAGTAACTAATCACTCGTCCATTTGCTCTATCGCTGTCATGTTAATGACTATATAGTAGACAAACTACAAGACAGAGAAGAGAGGTTTATGTCTATGCGCTATATAAATCATATGTAAATGGTAACGCATATACACTATATATTGACAAATAAAGTAGAATAAAAATCTTGAGTAATCTTACCTGAAAATCTATATACATTAAATTCAGATCACAATTCGTGATAATTACATCATAATATCATCATTCAATGAATCAATTTTGCTGAGAAAAGAAAAATTATTTTCGACAGTGATATCAAATTCACGAATTTTTGTCGACTCTTACAACTGGATCCTGTATCATCCATAATTCTGTAGACAAACTTGTCGAGTGACAATAATCTAATTCTTCAGTCACTCTCGGTATAAGTAGGGAGCTGGGGTTAGTAAACGCAGTAGGAGAATTGTGTGTCTGCCGTATACAGTCGCCAGGGAGTTCCTTTGAACAGACTAAGCGAAACACGAGACTCCCATTAATCATCGCAGCATCCACCAGTGAAAACCGCGGACCCGTTCAGATTCAGAATAAAACTCGTCTGATCATGTGCTCAGAAAATGTTTCGTTGCCAATCGCTTCACAAAAACTTGAATCTCTTTCATCCAAACAAACGCGTTGCTGTTTTTTTTTTTTTTTTAACTCACATTTGGCCATGCTATTTCAGGAGGCGTTGATTGTATCTGGCGCGTTCCCAATCAAGCGTGTGCACTCTTACACTTAGGAGCACCAAGAAAGACATACCTTTGATTGGCAAGTCATGGGGATTTACTGTATGACTGTTGTTACATGGAATCTGATCTGCAGTGGGGGTCTATGCAATGCTAATGCATGTTGACTTGGCGTTGAGTTATGAAACCCTCAATATCACTAATTTAAGTTATGTCGCTAAATATTGATATATGAAAATGTGCCATGTGTCTTATAATAACTTTTCTTATACTATTTCTGTTCGGACTACTTCTCTACGCCCACAAAAATCCAATCCATGCAGATTAACAAAATAAATTGTAAGGAAACATGCAAGTTAACCTCAGTCTAGGGAAAGGTGTATTCCATTGTGTTTTGTGTAATCATACTAACACTTTACCAGTGATTGGCAGATGATGTCATTTACAGAATTTTGGTTTGGAAATCATATATATATATATATATGTATATATATATATATATATATATATATATATATATATATATAATATAATACACACATAATATATATATATATATATATATATATATATATATATATATATATATATATATATATATATATATGTAGTGTGGGCGTATCCAAGAAATGTTTGGCTTACATAATGGTCAGTTGCCATCTTCTTTTTTCTCACTATTTCAATTAAATAAGGACATACATTCTTATCTCACAAGACAATCTGACAAGTTTCATTTATATAATCCCAAAACAGTGATGGCTCTGAAATCTGTCAGACACACCGGACCCGATGTTTCGAATTCTCTTCCTTCTGAAATTCGAAGTTTAAAGTCCATGTACTCTTTTAGGAAAGCTGTAAAAACAATGTTGTTTTCTGGATATCAGTAATTCCATTGTCATTGTTAATGTATTATACACGAAATTCTTTCGCAGAAGTATCGACGCATTTAATTTATTACGTAATTATGTAACCGACCATGACCTGTATCAACTGTTCACCTGCACCTCGGTGAGAAAATATTTTGCTATGCCTTGCTAATCAGTGATACAGGTGATCTTACTTTGTATAAACCTTTAGTGAAAGCAGACAGACCTCTCTTTTCCCTTTCTTCTTTCAACTATCCTATCTCTATGTAAGTCATCCCTCCCTCCTATTCTCCTTCCTATGTATAATAAGTATGTACGGGGGCTGCACGCAAATCAAGCCACGCTTATGCTGTAGCCCCACTTCATTGTTGTATGTTTGTTTTACATTTTGCTGTACATTGCTGTGCAAAGGCAATGAAGGAAAAATATTCTGTGAACAACTTATATTTATGCTTGTACATGAATGTGCATGTGCAATGATGATACAGAAACCAATAAATCAAATCAAATCAAAAGATATTATAAAATATATGAGATACTGAGATATTCTTTTGGCCACATTTACTGATGATCAGGGTTTTATGAATCAATACAAGTCAACATGCACTATCATTGCATAGTCCTGTCATCCTTGTTCCTGAACAATGCATACTCTCTCGAAAGAAGTTTAAAGCGTGCTGAAAAAAACGAGTGCATACGTCACGCGTCGAATCCCTCTTTCAGGACGGGTCTGATTGCTTTCGAGCGGGCTGCACGAAGGCGTAGCTACTGCAAATTAATGTAGTTGTCAGTTGCTTGAATAGGCTCAGTCCTATGACCAGGAGATTCTGATTCTGTAATGTTTTGACGTACACTTTCCACGAAATGAAAGTAACGCCTGTCTCAATTCCCAGCCGTCAGATGGAAAAAAAAATCTCTCAGTCAGCAAAGTTTGATATGAAGAACATCGATGACATTAAAACATAAACTCAGTGAACAACACAACAAAAAGAAAGCAAATTGGATGAAGTGTTTGAAGAGAGGTCGTGACTCTTGATTTCTTTGTAAGCTGAGAAGACCATCAAATTAGCCTTTAGACAAGACGCCTGGGACAATCATTGATCAATTTACTATGATGCACGCGACAAAACTAAGTCAGGCATGTAGACCATGTGCATATAAAGTGATACAGAATCCTGCCGTTACAAGCATGATTTCCCTCCGGTCCCCAAGTTATTTTATCTTATTATTTTTTTTTCAAAGTAAAGGAAAAAAATAACTACGATGACAAGGGAAAAAAGTAGAAAAATGTTAGCGTCTGAGGAAAGGGGCAAGAGAATGATAAACCTTTGGGTATTAATGTTAACACTGTAAACAATGTCAAATCAAATGCAGGGTTGTTGCGGCGCCGTTGAGAAATTCACTGGTTGCTGGTTGTCGATTGATCCTATACATTGACACTACAAAATAAGTGCTAATTGCATTTCATGCATCCCATCAGCAGAAAGAAAGTTCAGTTTTTGTATAACTTTGAAGACATAAACATAACAGACAAAAGAAAAAGAATAAAGAGAGAAAGAGAAAGAAAGAGAAAAAGAGAAGGAAAGAGATAAAAATTATGACAAAACGCAATGCCCAGACAAAACGCTAGGGTATGATGTAGTGACTATAAAGCTGGTGTAGACAGAATTATATACCTCATCCTCTCATCTGATTGGTTGAAAGTGGAGTCGTGAAAATAGCTGTGCCGCATTTTTGATCAAAATGACGTCATGATTTACTGTGCCCGGGGCATAGAATCAACTGTGCCCTGTAAATAGGCTTGGAGACAGTCGCAACCCCGTAGACAGGTACACATAGATCACTCATAATGTACGCATCAATGATACGACCGCCGCGATGTCGATCAGCGTTGATTACGAGTGCTGTAAAAGAGACTATAGAATCCATATTTTCGGTATCTATATTTCGGAATCTACTAGTATATTTTCGGTATATAAAACAAATAATGACAGCTTGATACTCGGGGCACAGTTAAAATTATGTAGGCCCCGGTGATGAGAAAACCATAACTATGCCCTCAGCTTCGCTTCGGGCATAGTTATGGTTTTCACATCACCTTGGGCCCATAATTTTAACTGTGCCCCTTGATAGCAGTCATTATTTGTATACTAGTATCGGAGCGCGTCGCACGGAGTGCACTGACAGCTGTGTACTGCAAAGGTCTTGACTACAGTTTGCCGGTTAGGATCACCCATTTATATCTGCATTGAGTAAAATGTTAAAGCTACACCATATTAATATCTTCGTCCTGAATTCTCGCTATCGCCAATGACGTAAAAAGTACCCGGATGTTGATTTAAGCGTCATTTACGGTGCATTATGGGATAGTCCGGTAGCAAAGTCACTTCCGTTCGTGCGCGCGTGATACGTGACTAATGCTATTTACACACACAACCGACTGTATTCTACGTGTACTTACTGTTTTCTCGACTTGAATTTCAGCTTTAATATGATTTGAAATTTCTCCATTCTTAAGAAATTGCGGTAAATACGACTATGGGTTGTTACTGTGAAGCTGCCATGTGTTGTTCGCACGACAATGAATGAACAAATTCTACAGAAATAGGTCCCTTACTGGCATGCCAGACGTGACGTGGCCGCGTGGGTGAAGTTTGCGGGTGACTCCACAGCGCAGTACGTGCGCGCGCGACTTACTACTAGTAGTACTTGCTTGGAAGAAATTGCTTCGGAGACAGGATAAGTTCGAGATCACGGTTCTTTCCCGATTGTGTTCGCGACACTTCGACAGAGAATAAATAAAAAAAGATGGGCATTCCATGACGATATCCAGGTGGATTAATATTTTCCAGCATATTTTCAGCGTATGCAGAGGTGACTGATCAGTGATGTGCACATCGATCGCATGATCAAGCAGTACGATGTACCGGTATGTGTTAGCTTGTATGCGTGCGGTGGTGCATGCTAGTGCAAGGCTGGCCTAGGGCATGAATGCGGGGGCTATAGCTACAGTGTTCGAGTATGCAGGCCTGGCCACTGGCTGGCTCGGTTACAGCCGCCTACTGTACTAGTATCCGTGGTCGGCGCGGCGCTATCTAAAAGGTACACGTACGCGCACGCTAGCACTGTGCAAAATATGCCCCGCGCCGGAAGTGCCCAAGCCCAGGAAGTGCACTAAATCTTGACGAAAAAGCCACATCCGGGTACTTTTTACGTCATTGGCGATAGCGAGAATTGGAACACGATTATGACAATGATATTCTGCTGCTGCTGATGATGATAACTGAGACGAAGAAGATGTTGCATGGTGATAAGAATAACTTTTAACATTTTAACAAACTGATTATTTTTCATCGTAAATATTCTTATTTACCATTATCAAAATAAAGATCATCTTCGCTGGCGAATCTACCATTTCACCAAGGGGGGGGGTGACACAGAGAGAAAGAGAGACAAGGAAAGAGAGAAAGAAAGAGTATGCAAGAGAAACAAGCTATGACACAAACGCGATGCCAAGATCAAAAGACCAAGTATGATGTGGTAACTTCATATCTGGTGTAGACAGCACATTGTATCGGAGCTCTGGAATGGAGTGCTGATCGCTGTGCGATCGCGATGGTGATGGAGAAGATGTTGCATGATAAGTAGAATAACTTTTAACATTTTAACAAACAAACTGATCATCAATCATTGTCAACATCCTTATCAAAATAAAGATCATCTTCGGTGGAGGATTACCTTTTTCCTAAGGGGGGGGGGGTCCAGAGAGATAGATAGAGAGAGAGAGAGAGAGAAAGAGAAAGAAAGAAAGAAAGAAAGAAAGAAAGAGGAAGAAAGAGAATCAAGCTATGACACAAACGCGATGCCAAGATAAAAAGGTCAAGTATGATGTAGTGACTTCATATCTGGTGTAGATAGCACATAATGTCGGAGCTCGTTGAACGGCGTGCACTGACCCCATGTGTACTGCAAAGGTCGTGACTATCATTTGCCGGTTAAATTCACCTATTCATTTCTGTCCCCTCTACTCTCTGTCCTTCTTTGTTATCATCTTCTCCGTCCATCGACCTATCAATATATGGCATACAGTGTGGTTACATATTGTAACCTTAAAGGGATGGGATGGTATAGTATTGGTTGAGGTGAGGATTTGGCGTTAAGATACTTAGAAACAACTTTATGAAATGTTTGAGAGTAAATGATTAAAAACTTTTCAAACTTTATTTGATGAAAATCCGTTATGAAATGGGTGAAATATCCCCAAAACAAAGTAAAACAAGGCGAACCTGATAAAAGGTATAGGTCCCACCTTTTATCAGGGTAGCTTTGTTTGGGATATCTCTTCCATTTCAAAACCAATGTTCATCGACTAAACTTTCAATTCATTGTGGAATTATATGTTCTTTCATATTTCATAACAGGTTCTTATTATCTAAAAAAAAATCATCATCAAAAAACATTGAAAACCTGAAGCCCCATCTCAACTCGAAACATACCCTCCCTTTAAAAGAGTTATAATGGTATGAAACCGATCAATCCATTCGAATCACTTTCTGACTGCAAAGTTAACAAGAGAATAGTAATTTTGTTTATCTTTTAAGCAGACACTCATAGGAAAGCGAAATAAATCCGATGGTAATTTCGAATCGAAGTCAAAAACCTTACACTATACAGTTTTAATGCAGAAAGCACTGTTTGCATGTGATTTGGTGTAGATCAAAATAAATTGTTATCTATAAACGTATAAACGTCTCCTTATGACAACCGCGAGAGTCACATCCGAGGATTTCTTATGGGGCTTTGAGCATATTTAGTTCCTACAAAGGACTATACAGAGTACACGTGATCATGGTAATGTCATCATACAGCTCAAATTTCATGAAATCTTGCTTGTATGCAGGAGGACGCTTCAATTTTTAAGACGCGACATTTTCGACTATCGAAACAAAGTGACTATGTTATTAGAAAAAAAAAAAAACCTTTTACTTCGTTATCTTACCTCATTCAATCCTCCAGAAATAAGTACGCCGAGAGGGATCACCGAAATTCCATCTCTTCACCTGACAGTTATTCGATACCCCCATCGAACGAGCCAGATGCGGCCTCATCGAACCATCCAGATGTGGCCTGAATCCGAAGAGATAATTCTCCGAAATGTTGCAGCCAGCAAATGTTTTATCGGCATAATAGGAGAGCCCTAAAGAGGCATGGCAATACTTACGACCAAATCACCTCACCACAAGTACCATTTTCTTCTCTCAGCCTACCTGTAGAATCCGTTCATTCACCTTGCAAAGGAAGATGCAAAAAGAACTCAAACAACCTGAAGACAAACCTGGAAGCTAAAAAAAGAAACCTAAGATTTAATGTACGTGCACTTTTGTAGAGTAAATCCGTTACCCTGAAAATGGATCATCCGGAACTGCTGATGGTCGGAGATACATTGAGATTACGTCTCAGCGATAAATATGGCAACCGATATTTTGTTTGGTGTTTGAATTTGCATTCTACTCGACTGCACCAAGGCCGGAAATTCTAGTGCCGAGTGCTTGTAAGATCGAAATGTCAGGCAAGCAATTATCGTGGCTACATTGCACGATATACCGATGGGATAATGCCCGGAGATAATGTGAGAACTACTGAGGTTTATACAATTAATAAGAACTGTATATTGTAATACGAGAGTTGGCGATGGCTACTGTATACGGCAAGCATCGCAGAATACACGATGTGCTTAGCGCGTTCTGAGGTTGAATACTGGGTCAAAGTTAGTACACGGCCGAAGGGAACTATCAGTCAATCGAAAAAAAAAAAAAATGAGTGGATGTGACGTCATCAGGAAATGCCTCATAGGAAATGTCTGGGGCATTAATATCTCTGAGATATTGACGTAACAATAACTAAATGCGAGTACGATAAATCATGTTCTACTGTGACGTTGATCCGCTACTTGAAATGTAGTCAATTTATTGGCGACATCAAAAGCCCTGTGTTGTTAGGGTGGGTCGTTTTTCCCCATTTTTGGTGTCGTCTTATTTTCTCATACGAAGTGACAAATCCAAGACCTTTCGGCAATGTTGTACATGACGTAGAATATCTCTGACTGCTAAAATCGTCACACCGAACTAAACATGTATTGGAACCCCCTTCCTCGAAAAAAAGAGCAAACTGTGAACAGCTGTCTGCATAATGAGCTGAATAACACGCATTATGAGGTACCGCAATGTTAGAGGTTTTTAAAATATTGCAAGAGTATATCATAGAGTGGAACGCAATCTTTCGTAAGTTCGAACACAGGCGAATTACTGAAAAGTATCAAGTATAAAACAAGCAAACAACAACGACTGCAACCAAGAGTTCTTCAGTATCATTATAATTTCGTGATCCTCGTCAGCTTTCATTGAAACACATATAAAGGGAATCACTGGTAATATGAAATAATTTCTGCTATGGTGAATTTGGCATTTTACACGAACATCAATACGATAAGAATAAGATAATCTTACGCGCTAGTCAATATGTGATGTCTCGATCTTTTTTTCTTTTTTCTTTTTTTTTTGGTTGAAAAGTGAATACGGTGTTGATGAGCAAGTCAAAAGAAGATATCGAGTACATACTGTAATACCCAAAGAGTGAGGGACTTTAATGACATGTATTGTGTGATACATGAAAAGCTTCTCTAGGAAATGAATAAACAAGGAGAAAAAAAGTGTAGAACTGATTGGAAGCAAGAAAATATGCTAGAAAAAAACCCCGACAAGAGATGGACAAAATTTGATGAAAATGAATTAGAAGTACAATAAACTGATGAAACAAAATTACATAAAAAAGTATAAAATGTTCTTTTATGTAACAGATTGTTGTTTTTTTTTGTCTGAGATTTGAACTTTATTGATCTGGGAAATTTTGTAGTGAAAGGGCAGCGGAGCTGAATTGATTAGGACAACAACCCTTCCTAAATCAGAGCTTGTTGTTTCAGAGTCTGCCTGCGTGCTTCACATACTGCGTAATTGTGCGAAGTTTCTGAATTCAACCAAACACACTCTAAATTCGTTGGATCAAAAGGTAATCTAATAGACCATGAGGAGGGATTAATCCAAATAAGATTATTAATTTCAAATCTAATGGATGTAATTTCTAAATCAATTAGACTAAAAATTGTAATCTTATGTGGATTTGTCCCTCCTCATGGTCTTATTAAATTACTTTTTAATCCAGCGAATTTAGAGTGCATGACTTCTTCATTTATTTCAAACAACATGCTGCTCGAAACTCATTCTTTTTCAACAGATTTAGCTGAAATTCCACCCTGGACAACTGCATAAGCTCGACATGGTATGATAAACATTCCATACAGTATAATGAAAACTGAAATAGTTTTTCATCCACGAAATCCGTCTGTTATCGTAAAGCTAACTTCTGATTCGAATCAGTTAAAGTTACATTCCGTGTTTCATGTAAGGAGTGAACAAGGCAATTATGCCGCCTTCGTAGCATGAAGCTATGCCTAGACATATTTTGATATTCGCGTCAGTGGTGGAAATTTTTCGCTTATCAGTACGTAGCAGCAATACTAGCGATAGAAACGTAGTCATAGTTGGGTTGTTTTTTTTTTGACATGTTCAGCCATGTAAAATCCCATTTCTTCTTGATCTGTAAAATTTCAACAAACATGAAGAAGTGCCAAAAGCGGAACAACATTCGAAGGAAATACGCCTCTTGCTCGAAAAATGAAAAAAAAAAACCACCCCATAAATGACAGAAAACTTATTCAAGGAGGCTGTGTTGACCGAAAAAAAATAATTATATTTATTGTTTGAACTTTACGGAGTGTTGGGAATCCTGAAAAATAAATTGAGCTTGCTGTCAAGTATCCTTTTGTTTCCTCTTTTCTTTTTACCGTCATGCACCTTCAGACGATGTTTTCCCTCCTTTTTTTTTTGTCATGGACACTTCGTCGGGCAAGAGAAATAAATAGATCGATGATTAATTTAATACAAGAGTAGGCATTCGCCATGTCTAGACATGTTTTCTAAATGTAGTTGTGGGCAAAAACCGAGTTCTATTAAAGCGTTATGTGGAAATCCAAATCACTTCGTACCGTCGTCTGTCAATCCGAGTATCTTACGGCGTACACGCTGCCATGTGACTGCAAGGCGTATCGGTATCGGTCGTGCCGCAAATAATGATGTGCTCCTTTTCCCTTCACATCCGCCCCTCGTCTTACCCCACCCCTTCCCCATCAACCCATCACTCCACTTGCCTCATTGTTGGTTCCTTGCCCTACTTTGCAAACAATGATTCTCGTATTTACACGTCGTGACTATTACAGTTCGTATACCCAGGCCGGTGTAATTTCGAACGCGGTGTACACGTGGAAAATGTTTTGTCCCGGTGATGATGCATGCAGGCTTCTCGTTGAGTGGGCCTTCTTCTGATGATGAAAGCTGTACGAATAAACAAAGTTGGGAAAATATGTCTGCAGTGGTAGGCATCCGCTTTTCCATGTCACGTGATATATTTGCAGTTTGCTTGGATGACGAATTACGGTTTAACTTTGCCAAGTCACATCTAGGCCCCGAGATGATGTGAGGTAGATTGAAGGAACATCATCAGAACGCACGGTCCATAGTGACTTAGAGAACGAACGAAATTCAAATTCATGAGCAACTTAAACTTATCTATTGAGCACAAGCCAGATCTCTTTTCTTCCCCCCCCCCCTCTCTCTTTTCTTTCTCTTATTAAGAAACATCTCATTCATTAAGAATGGGACATGATCGAAATGTAATTACATCTTTTTTGGCACCTCCGAAATGCCAGATTCGAATGCTTTTAAGATCCCTTGATGTGCCTGAAATCTTTGATACGTGACGCCCATGCACTAAGACATCTGTACGAGAAAGATAATGTCATTAGCTGTGAAGAGACTTATTATCAGATATAGAGCAAAAGGGGAAGAGAGAAGAGAAGGAGGGAGGGGGGGGGGGACTCTAAAAAACCAAAAAAAAAAAAAACAGAGAGGAAAAATCCAGCCGAACGAACAAACAAACAAAAACGCCGCCGATGTGAGAAGAGCACGCAGAAAGCAAGCAAACTAGTGAGAATGGTATGTGCTCCCTCCGGGACGTAATACGGGACGATCATATTCGTAGAATGTAGGAGGCCTTCTGGTCATGATAAACTTTCTGACTGTGCCATACAGTTCGAGGGACTTTAGGCAATTGAATCTGATGAATTGTTTTCGCTCCATTTTGTCTCGTTTTTCCCCGCGACCTATCATCTCTTGTTGCCGCAGAAAACAGAGGAACAGAATATCTCGGCGCCTAGATTGGATTGCTTAACCCGTGACCCGATTGGCCCACGGCTATTGGTAGTCTCTTATTGCTTGAAGTCAACGTGTGAACATAAGAAGAGAGCAAGGACAGGAAAGATGAAAATCAATGACATTGAGGTGTTTTTCGAGAGGTAAGAAAATATACGAGGATAATGTACCCCCGCGAAAGTCACCGCTAAACCTACTTTTAGGCCCAGACTCCCTATTTGGACATCTCCATGATGAAAACGACAAGGACGAAAACGTATCCTAACTTGCAGCCGCCTACAATGTAGGTAGATCTGAAAAGAATGGGGGGGGGGGCAGTAAGAGGAAATCACGCGACAAGAGGAGGGTACAGCAAGTGGCAGCGAACCCTGCATCATTTATGGAAATTAGGAGACAACATTTCATTTCATTTCATTTCATTTCATTTCATTTCATTTCATTTCATTTCATTTCATTTCATTTCATTTCATTTCATTTCATTTCATTTCATTTCATTTCATTGTTTCTGTATGGTACAAATAATCAACTATAATCACTTTCAAAAATATACACATGGTTCATGATAATTCATGGCTGATTTTGCACATGAAAGGTAAGCAAATCATTGTGACAGAGAACGGAGACATAATAAAAGCAAAAAATAGGTCAAGGTACCGTACAGGAGGATCCCTAGCAAGCCGAGCTTAATATTGGGGCCTCATGCACAAATAAATAAAAAAGCAGTTTTAACCAATTATCGACTTACTTAACTACAACATAACAAATTATTTCACACAACAAAACATAACAAAAGATCGCAGAGATGAAAATGGTATCACCCTGCCATGCGAAATTCCTCCTACAAGAAATGTTATCTTAAAGATATGGAAACCTGGGCCCCGTTTCATAAAACTTGTTATTTTTTTATTTCGTTTTTTTAGAGTCCCCCCCCCCCCCTCCCTCCTTCTCTTCTCTCTTCCCCTTTTGCTGATCAGGGTGTTCCACCCCATGGTGTGGTAATAAATTTGATTAAATTCAATTTAGATTCTTATCATCGACACTTCATCTGTTCGTTTTGCTTTTCTGAGTTTTTAAGCGATGATCTATGGGATATTATATTCAGTTCAATTCAGTTCAATTTAATTCAGTTTGATTCCATCAATATTATTTAATGATCCAAAATAGAGCAGCGCGATGTGTGTGCAATCGTTGCCACAACATATCAAGTATGGCTGATATGCTCCACTAGCTTCAATGACCCTCTCTGCAACATAAGGCCGTGTCACACCTTTCCGGGCAAGCTACGCGGGCTTGTGGCGAGGAGGTAGTTTCCAGCACGTAGCAGATTTTCCGCGGGCGAACAAGAACGTTTGCAATTTTCGCATTTGTTTCTTACCTACTAGACGCGTGCTACTTAAGGCCCGGTCCCACTGGCCGATGGACACAAAACGTATGCAGAAAGGACACAGCGGACGAGCAAAATTTCGGGGATGGCTCCATCCGCTTTCATCCGCTCCAGAAATTGACAAAATTGGCGAAAATTGGCGAAAACAGAACGGAAAAAGAACGGACGTGGGTAGTATGTAGCGGGGATGTTAAACGGATGTTCATCGGAAGCCTAGCGGATGAAAGCGGATGGAAGGGGATGACAGCTCCGAAGGGGTTACCAGAGATAATTGCGAAACGGACGCATAGCGAAAAGAGCGAATGCAGAGCGGATGAAGCGGATGCATCACGTACGCCTAACAGAAACAAACGCTTTGTCCGTTCTAAATACTTTATATACGAGATGCATACGCTTACATCCTTTCTATATCCGTGCTATTAACGATGTATAGACGTTCCATGTACCATATATCTTTCCTCCCTCTTTCCGTTTTCAGCTGCAGCGGTTGTGAGTTGCGAGGATGCCCAGAGGATGCAGAGAGGATACAGCGGACGTTTCAGGGATGATAACGGACATATAACGTTTGTTGCTCGTATGTCGCGGATTTACATCGTACACGGCGGAAAGTTCATCCGTTCTAAAAGTTTTAAGCAGCTTAAAACTTTTTGCGCGGATGAAATCACAGTGGACGGATGCTCGATGGATAGAGCGTGTGAAACACGTATGCGATGAGTACACAGCGGATTCCAACGGATGGCAAGATTTTTTTACGTTTTACATCCTCTTTGCATCCGTAAGTGCAGTGGGACCGGGCCTTTAGCTTCTACTTGCGTGCATTCCGCGTGACCTGCGTGAGAGCCAACTCCTGCGAGGTGCTGCCGGTAAGAGTCTCCTACTCCTCTGCGAGCGAACCCCACGACTCACTCGGAACAAGTTTTGATCATGCCCTTCTTATACCGTATCTGGGGAAGTTTTGCGGCTTGACTTGCGGGGAAACAAATTTGCTCCCTGGAGCTCTCCGCAGTTGGTCCGCACCTGACAGTACCTAGCGCGTATCTCGCCTGTACTTGCCCGGAGGTGCTCACGCAAGTCCGATTTAACCGCAGCCAAGTTTTGAGCATGACCAAAACTTTTTCCGGGTGAGTCGCGGGGATGCCCGGAGAGGTCCACGCAGAACGCCAGTAGGAGGCCCTTAGCGGCAGCACTTCGCAGGCAACTCCCACGCAGGTACTTCGCAGTCCCCGTATGCAGCCAAGATAATGACATTCCGCGGGACTTCTGTCATTCCTTCAGAGGTATTCCTTCACTGAGTTGTCAGCCCTCACGCGACTGGTACAAAGGTCACACAGTATACCCGCAAGTAGAATTTAAGTAGAACGCGTCCAGCAAGTAAAACACATGCACTGACTCGCTCAAATCCTTGTTCGCCCTGAAAAATTCCCGGTATGCTGGAAAATCCCTACACGCAACAGAATGCATAGCTTGCCAGGAAAGGTGTGACAGGGCCTAAACATGGTTGCGGGTAAAAAGATTTGCGTGCACACTTCCGGGTGACTACGGGTGAGATACGTGCTAGGTACTGTCATGTGCGGCTCATTCCGGGGACCTCCGGGTAGAAAAAAATGTTCTTTGCAAGTCGCACGCAAGGCTTGCCCGGAAAGGTGTGACACGGCCTATAGACGCGAGATACTCCTTAAAGGGGATGGCTAGTAACTGATCAGTGGGAATCAGTGGGAATGCTGAGGGATGATTGTTCCAATCCTTGTGGGATTCATTTAAGAGTACATTATATATCTATTCTTGTGTGAAAATTATTTGCTTCAGAATGGTCTCATATTCAAGTAATGTGCAATTTAATGCTTCCAGGTAAGCGTCCCTGGTCAGTGACGGGGCATTAATCTGCACATTACTTGAATACGAGACCGTTCTGAAGCAAATGATTTTCACACAACAGTAGATATATAATGTACTCTTAAATGAATCCCACAAGGATTGGAACAATCATCCCTCAGCATTCCCACTGATTCCCACTGATCGGTTACTAGCCATCCCCTTTAACATCATTCTTTTTAATGATGCACCTGATCCGCACACGATTGCAACATGTGTCACAACATTTGCTCTTGCGACAATTTTTCCTCCGGTCTTATTTTTCCAAGGACTTAGGTTTAGTTTGATATGAGGATTAGTATTAGGGTTAGGTTATGTTTGAGGGTAGAAGTTATGTTGGTTTATCGTGCAGATTTTCATTGGAGCAATTGTCGCAGGAGCCAAATGTCAAGGAACCTCACAGCATGTATGTACCATAGTAGATGTAGGATGCCTACATTAACCTTGAGAAGTGAAGGACATGGGTTTGAATAACAAGAAAAAGAAGAAGAAACAATATGATTTTACTTCCAATATTACATATATAAATTCTTTTAAAATACAATAATTACAAGAAGTCAATGTCACACAAAATGCATGAAAAGCTAGGTTTTACTTATCTTTTACACATCACACGTGTATGAAATAAAGTTCGCTTCTAGATAATCTAGTTAATAGTCTAGTTACTCCTTTAAAAAGGGTACATAAGACTCGGATTACGGCCCCCATGTGCAAGCTAGTCGTCATAAGTGCTCTGGTGTAAATAATCATCTTCATCATGGGAAATTTGTTATGTGTTTTTTTATTCTAGTTTCCTTCCGCCATCAAGGACTCGTTGCCTTGCCTCAGTTAAACAGGTTAAACAGTACCGATAAATATTACATGTGACCGCTCAGTCGAAAGGAATATGACATTCAGCACTTCTTACGCGTCGTTTTAATACATCATGAGCATGTCTGCACACAGATCCCCTATTGGGGACTTTCTATAATCGATTGTTACCGCTCAAAGATGTAAGGGGGAGTATACCTTCTTCTCCTTCTCCTTCTCCTTTTCCTTCTTCTTCTTCTTCTTCTTCTTCTTCTTCTTCTTCTTCTTCTTCTTCTTCTTCTTCTCCTTCTCCTCCTCCTCCTCCTTCTGATGATGATGATGATCATGGATGATGATGATAATGATGATGATGATGATGATGATGATGATGATGGATGATGATAAGGATGATGATGATGATGATGATGATGATATTTATTAAAAGAAAATGTCTGTAGGCTAGAAAAAAAAAAATCAATTCTAACTGGAGACTCAGCAGCACCCCTCGGCTAAATTAGACTTTGTTGATAGAGAGACTACAATTACTACTGCCACGAAAGAAAAAAAAATAACAAAAAGCAAAGAGGCAAGGGATACCCAGTAAAAACAAAAGCATTTAAAGTGTTATCTATTTGATTTGTTCTATTGAATTGATCCCTTTTTTATGTGGTCTTTATTCATGCATAACTTGGACTAGAGGGCCTCTTTCTTACGCCTTAAAGGCCAGGAGGGAATAATAACTCTGTGGGCTTTTGTGGAGACAAACATCTTGTCGTATAACCAAGGGATAATATTTTGCCAGTCTTGTTGATTCTAGGGTAATGGCTCTCACTTCAGTTCCGACTTTATCAAATTTTGCCCTTGTTGACGAACCTGTTGAACTCAGAAGCATAGATACATTTTTTTTTTAATGTTCTCTAGCGAATGGTTAGCTTCAGGCGATCTATTTATTTTATTTGATTTAATTTTCAGGAAATGGGTGACGAGCGAATGAGATAGCAGTCTAGGTCTATGACCACGAAGCTGATGTGCCACTGACTCATTTGATTATGTGTAGCGCAAGAACCATTGTTTTGTTACACAGTTTTGTTTCTTGTTTGTTTCGTGTTTTGTTTTTCTTACTTTCACCGCGTTATCTATTCGATATGTCGTTGTTTTGGAGACAAATATTTTCAGGTCTTAATCTTTTAACAGTATGATGCATGTTTCTTTACAGAAAAACAATTTAAAATCCATTATACCAAGGAAACGCTCATTTGATGGAGACAGCAAGGAAGGCTTTTACTTTCCATACCAAATAACCTCCCTCCCCAACCATTTGCACCCCTTCTCTTTCGTAGATTGATTTCCCGTCTTTGATCAGTTTCGATCGTGATTCGAAAGTGGAAGTTGATATCTGTAGAAGGAGAAAGAGATGGGGGGGGGGGGGGAATTATACGGAATCAAGATCTGAGAAAAGGTACTCCTCTGCATAGGTAAGATACAACCTCCCCCCCCCCCCCACACACACACGATACTTACACACACATAATTAGGCACTTTTGGAGACCGTTGCTATAGAGATCCCTCAATTGATAACGCGCGATCAACCCGCATCTTCGTTTCAGGAGCAAAAGTTGAGAAGTAGTACGTCCGCTCTGTATCCTATAAGCGTGGATACAGTCCACGAAGGGTCTTGTCACTATGGCTTGGTGCTGAGGTCTGAAACATCCAGTTCATGACTTCAATCCATGCCCTTATAACTAGTGAATTAACTTATACCGAATATGCTGCAGTAGAAAAAAAAAAGGAGAACAGCGTATACTGATTGTAAAGGTGCTTCTTCTTTCTCAGGCGTACTTCACTTCTTTCTCAGTATAGGAAAACGACAAAACAAATCATAACGAAACACAACACCCCCAACCAGCGGTTCGACTTTATACATCGAGCCCATCCCCTGCAGAGTTGGACCCTCCCCCCCCCCCCAAAAAAAAGTAAGAAAGTAAGGAAAGTTCTTTCGCTCATGTGAGATTACTCAATCATTTTGATCCATTACACATGCTTCCATGGGAAAAAAATACTCCATGATGTAAGCGCCTGTGTGATGGATGCGTGGGACGGGATCTTGATCACAGGGGGATAGCTTGGGGATCCATTATGAAAGCATATCCTATCGGCCGACGAAAAGAAGAAAACTGAAAGTGGCCTTAGATATTTTTTCCTCCTTCAGGATGGATGGTTATCCTATATGGTTCAAGTTTTTCGCGAAGGGCGCATGTTATTCCACCCTGGTGGATTCTTGCTTTCATTTTTAGATTATTTTTAGACTTAAGTTTCACCAGCAGCCAACGCAATCTCTCAGAACGGTTAACAATGGATCAGCCTCATTATGTATAGGTAATATCTGTGGTGATGTCTTAAATTGCTTTTTGCTGACGCTGTCCAAATGTATTACGTGACCTGTCAAAGATAAAGATTAAAGAAATGACCGAAATTTGAATCTTTTTTTTTTTTTTTTTTTGGGGGGGGGGGCATATCCTTATTTCTCAGATAATTAAATGTTTCAGTCAGCCATATTGTATCACATCTATAGCGTATAGGGAATGCAATGGCGATATTCAGTCAGCTTTGCTGCTGAACGAAGGGTGGGTAGAGGCAAAAGAAAAACAAACAAATTCTAAATCCCATATACTTTTCTGCAGTTCAATCCTCAAAATTCGTGGGAGGGGTGTTCATTTGACCCCACCCTGATTGGTAAGACTGACATCCACACACCCACCCCCAGCCCCATTGGTCCTATTAGTCCTCTATTATACTAATATATTCAATGCCCTCTGTTGTGAATGTTACAAGTTACAAGGCCTAATTTGTGGAGAGACGCTGCTAGGCAAAGCTAAAACCATATTTAGATGTGTAAAAACAATTAGAACAGGCAAAAACTTCAGAACTTCATCTGAAGTCTTCCCGCTGAATCAAGACGTATGGCGTCCATGGGAGTGCTATAATAATCACAGTCAACTCTCGAGATCTGATAACTGCTTGAATCGGTTTGGCGCCTGCGATGACGACAGTGTAAACCTACATGGCTTAGGATTTTCACTACACAAAACAAACTTTATTTCAATCCTTTCTTTTTTAATCGCACGATGGTATATGTGCACTCGAGAATAGTAACTAGATATTTAGGGGATTTCCCCAAAGAAGAACACAAAAGAGAGAAAAAAAAAGTAGACTCTATGCTTGCCTGGTAAATCTATAGGGGGCCCGATTGAAATATTAGAGGTATGGTATAGTTATTGGTTGAGATGGGGAATTCATACTTCAGCTTTTTGCGAGATAATGAGGAACCATTTATGAAATATTAACGAGTATAATATTCTAAGAGGTATTCATAGTCTATTTGATGAAAACTGGTTTTGAAATGGCTGAGACATCCAAAAATGAAATAAAAGAAAGTGGTCCTTCTAAAAGGCGGGTCCCACCCGCCTTTTAGAACTCGTGTGTGAGAGAGTCACAACTCATGCACGTAAAAAATCTCGCTTCATTCATTCATCACAAAGAGTAGGGCGTTTAACCCGGTGAAGTGGTCCCACCTCACATCCAACTGGACCCCATGGAAGACCAGCTATTGCAGCTGAATATGGGCTATCCAGCCATCTTCTCAGATGGAAAGGAAACAAACAAAACAAAAACCTTTATTTTAAGAACCTCTTTGTTTCTTGGTATCACGGCCATTTCAAAACCAATTTTCATCAAATAAAATTTGAATTCCTTTTAGAATTGTAGTCTCTTTCACATTTCATATGAAATTTCTCATTATCTCACAATAAAAAGTTAGAAACCTGGAGCCCATCTCAACCAAAACAATACCATCCCCTTAACCTGACTGCATCGAATTAAAATTTGCACGCAAGCGATAAATCTTAATTGACGATGCGGTCAAATTTGATGGGACTATAATGTATGTGCTACTTCCCCCTCGGCACCAGGGTACACTTTGCCTCATCGTTCCTCGCTCATTCTCTGGTGAACAGACTGGTACCTTCCTAGATTAATTTTGTTCCCTCGGAATTCCCTAGGACAAGCCCCAATTGATGCAATGTATCATTTTACCACTGTGAAATATCATGTAAGAGTTTGTCCATGTACATGAAAAGAATACCACTGTTATACCGTGTGTCCCAAAAAATATTACAACGGGACCCTCCGCAATGATAACTATGAAAATAGTGAATCAATCTAAATACAATTTCAGGGTATGAAAATTACCCACGTCTTGCAGAAAACCCCCATCCGATTTGCTTCAGTGGTCAAAGAGAAATGGGGATTTTTGAATAGAGCATGTCAGGAATCCCTTCCCTCCAAATTCTGTCCATTGTATTCACACATTGATATGCGGTTCCAAGAGCATCCAAGTGCTAAACTTGTTTGTTTTCGTTGTTTGTTTTTATTTTCCGTCATAAAAAAGCATACCAATGAAATGACTTTACAAATATTGTTTGTTTTGTTTGTTTGTTTGTTTGATTCATTTCCATCTAAGAAGATGGCTGGATAGCCCATATTCAGCTACGTTCAGCTGGTCTTCCATGGGGTCCAGGATGTGAGGTGGGACCACTTCACCGGGTTAAACACCCTGCTCTTTGCGATGGATGAATGAAGCGGGATCTTTTACGTGCATGAGTTGTGACTCTCTCATACACGGGACCTCCATTTTATGTCCTATACAATATACAGAGTTTACAGAAATACAATGATATACTAGCATAATTCAAATAAGAGAAAATTGATATCATTGAAGAATAAAAGTATGAGTTTACAGACAGAGAACATAAACAACAATAACAAAGACAGGGTAATAATGATATGCAGTAAAACGGCTGGAAAACCCATTAAACTTGGATCAACGATTCACATTTCTCTGTGACCACTTAACCAAATTGAATGGGGTTTTCTGCAAAATTTAGGTAAGATGTTATATTTTAGACCCTGAAATAGCATTCAGACAGTTTAATCATATTGGAAGGTATCAATGCAACGATCCGATTGTAGTTTTGTTTTGGGACATACTGTACAATTCGAGATTGCAAAACTCGAGACATCCGTTCAAATGCGCAAGAATCTTACTCGTTGAACAACAGAACCTAGCAAAAAACTTTTACAGTAGACTTGATCATGACAGCTAATAACAAGAATACACCGAGTTCCACCAAACTATCTCTTCTGCTATCATACGCTTGCACATGCATGCTATTTGGCGAATATGCACGACTGCTGTATGTCACCTGCACATTATCCCTAAAACGCCTCGAGCCCTAAACATTGGTTTAGCATCCTAACGAACGCGAGATCATCTCAATGGGGGTCAAATTTTTCACCCGTGGCGTCACGCCTACACAAGAGAAGGCGAACACGTGTCAGGATTGAAACAAAATCTAATCGTGGATGTGATAGCTGAAGGATATATTCAGTATTGATTATTGGGGCGGGGGGAGGGGTTAATATTCTTGACCTTCAGTGGAGGTTATGAATTCGAATCCCATCAAGTGGACAAGATGTCTGTACCCACCAAGAACCTCTCGATCCAGGTGTATGAATTGGTTCCTCGAAACGCTAGATTAATGATACTGCCTGGGTCATCTGGTAGAACAGTGGCAACTGAAGCGAAGCGTCTTCCCTGAAAGAAAACCATTAATATTGTTATTATTATTATTATTATCATTATTATTATTATCATTATTATCATTATTATTATTATTATTATTATCATCATTATTATCATTATTGTTGTTATTGTTATTATTATCGTCATTATTATTATTACTATCATTACTACAACTACTACTGCTACTACTTCTACTACTACTATTGCTATAATTGTCCTCATTTGATTTATTGGCATTATAGACTTCAATTACCAGGTGATTATGGGGAAAAAACAAGAAAAATTAATTATCATGATGTCGACTAATAAACGCGCATCAGTGCATCTCTAACATCACATTCGTTACTTCATGCCTCATTACTTAAACCCTCCCCCCCCCCAAAAAAAAAAAAAAAAAAAAAACACCCAACAATCACACGCCTCTACGGAGCAAGTGTTCATGTAATATCCTAATAAAAGTAAATGACATATATACCCGACTCATCCTTCACTGTTAATCACAACATACGCACGAAATCTATTATGTTATAATGTAGCATGCAACGCCCTCTCACCGCGGATGGTTGAATCTGGGACCAGAGCGAAGTTTGTATCTGGCAAAGGAGAGATTTTGAGCGCAGCGAGAAAGTCGGAGCTGTAAACGCGCAAACGAGGTAGATACGTCTAATCAAATTACGAGTTTGAAGAAAACGTCGGATTGACCAGAAATTGAGGATCTGTTGATATTGGCGTGAATGATCACGTCTCCCGATCAGAAATGCCTGTCTTTCATATTCCCTTTGCTGTGTTTTGTAGGTTAACTTGTTTTCCCAGAAAGAGGGCACGAAACCTTATGACGTTACGTCGAAGGTAACTGAACGCGCGGTTTTAAAGAACAGTCACGTAATGTATCATACTCATTTCAAATACATCTAAGTTTCAAATGCTTTCCTAATGGAGGAAACGGAGGACTCGTCTGTGCATTCGAGGATAACCATCGATCAGATGCAAGCAGTTTTCCCTTTTTCTCTGTGTGTGTCTCTGAGTTTGCGAACTTTTATCGTTACTGGCGAGTCTCTCATTTTGTTTAATTTTTTATTTTTTTATTTTTTATTTTTTTTTGGGGGGGGGAGGGGGAGATATGGACAGTCCTGTCAATGACCGACGGAAACACACCTTACACACAGAGAGACGCACATACACACAGAAAGACTTATTACACACACATACACATTATATGTACACACACACATCTAAATAGTCAAACCTGCTCTTACAACCACCTGTTTGTAACGACCACCTGCCCATACAGCAACCACATAAAACTGAAAAGCATAATTAGGAACCTGTGTGGAGCGAAGACTAGCCTATCATGGAACAAGTTCACCAAAATATTATGTGTGGATTGAGTGAATGCAACAACATAAAGTGGAACACATCAGGGAAAGTTTGAGGAAAGTCGACGATCCGTTCAATACTTATTTTATTTATTTTTTTTTTTAAGTTTCTGCATGTGCCGCCATAGCTGGCTGGATGAGAAGACAACAACAGTCTGGTGTCACTGCAGGACAACGCACGATAAAAAAGAGAATATAAACAAAATTCAATATATCTTCATATTTCTAGCAAAATGAAAGAGCACTTGACTCATCTCTTTGAGAAAGCAAGGGAACAGTATTGCCGGTGACATGTGTCAGAAACAAGTCGAGGGAATGTGTACTCTTTATTTAAAAAATATGTGTAATTGTGTAAATTTTGTGGAGTGATATGCTAGAAGAATCTATTTCTTTGATGAATTGTAAGGAGCGTTGATAATCGAATTTTGTTATATTGAAGTTATGCTTTGTTCCATGCCTTAGTACTATCCTTCCTATGCATGTATGCAATTATGTCATCACAAAGTCTATTCTTTCTTATAAAGCTACACTTAATTGGTATTTGATACAACCATGTGGATATGCTCCGCACTATTAAGTTAAGATAACATGATAATTGTTGGTTAATGGTTGCTATTGTTTCAATCTCTAATTTTCTCCATTCACCTGCATTCTGCATCCGCACACCTGCAACTGCGCTGCACCAACCTGATCACTTAATTTCCTCCAAGAGAGTTGTGTCGCCGGATAGTCTTTTTCTGAGGCCCCATCCATTTCAAACTCAATCGCTCACGATGGTGGTCTCCTGCATTTTATAATATCTCTGTTATTTCCCGAAGAATACTGTATGTCTAAATGCATGTTTCTACACACTGCTCAATATAATTGTTCATGTTTATCTATTTGTGTAACGTTACATCACCATTTCAAATCACTGCATAAGTTACTTTTAGTTCTTGTGCTTTTGAAAAAGCATAAAAAGCTAAAAAAATAGACAAAATCTTCTTTTTCCATATGATTTTGTCCGCTTATCAGTTCTGGCTGTTACATTGACTTAGAATGTATTACATATACGATATGTTGGGTGCTATGATCCCTTTGGAGACACAATTATTCTGGCTTCAGGAATGAGGTGTTGCTAGCGGTCTCTTTTAACAGCCATAATCGCTCTCAGCCGGTTTGTTCCCCAACACGTCCATGTGCATGGCGACTTTCATCTTCCGCTTAGAACGATAAAAAACATTGAATTTGTTGCTCCGAAGCCCATGCCTGTATACATACTGCATACCCGTTGTGCATTCGTTATCTTGTAGAGATGAGTAAAAGTGACTGTGGTGTCGGCGAACATTAGAGTATATTGGCAGAAAAGATGCAGTGCACTACCATCTAATGGACGGGCTTAGTAACTCATTCAAATGTTATGCATTACTTATCAACTGCTGTTTTTCCTGGCGATTTGAAAGTTTGCCCTAGGCTGGCTCGATACGCAGCAACTCATGATGTTCTATTTATAGCAGACCGCACGGGTATCGAATAGCTCTTTACAAGGAGATGCTCACGGGAGAACACATACATGGAAGCTAATCGATTTACAGGCCTTGTCCTCAAAACTTATATTCCTCTTTCATGCCCAACAATCGATAAGAGCAGATATTATGAAACATGTGAGTGGATTTTAAGCTATATAGACTCATTTGAATTGCACGAAACTCCCCAGTTGGATCAAGGTCTATGTCTTGTGTCGTCTTTGCTTGACGCTCGATGTCAAAGTCCCTTGAATCATCATTATGAATTCGAGAAAATAATCAACCCAAGGCCTTTGTTGCCATGGAAACGAAGGATGAAATCAACGTGTACGAGTACTAGGGGCTTGATTTTCTGCATCAGCTAAAGAAAATATTCTTGTGATTGTGATTTGCTGGATGGTCAGACAAATTAATAACAACATGTCAGAATCAAAGAAATCCATCATTAAGCATGCAGAGTCAAAACCAAATCAGCGATATCTCTCTGAATAGATACCAATTTGCCAAAGTCGACATACGAGCATAACACATAACAGTGCTTGAAATCCGATTTGCAATCATTAAGTAGGTGCTATGTCAGTCAATTTTTGGCAGTGAACGAAACTATCCGTTGTCTCTCTCTCTGTATTCAGTATTTGTCAAACTCTACAGAAATGAACTTATACAAGCCCTAGCTGAAACTCGCGATTAAAATAACTTGTTCTCCTTCATGTAACAGTACCTGGAATCCGGTCGGCCTTCGTCGGTTAGTACTGTGTCGGGCAAGAACCAGGAACGCTTTCCTATTGTCATGAGCAACCACTTTCACGGAGGTATGCCAGGTTTGAATGTCCTATCTATTGTTAGAAAATACCTAGTTATGATGAACATGACTTTCTGCCTTCGGTTGATATGCATGAAAAGAGCAAAAGCGGGCTTACTTTTGTGCTTAGATTTATCGGGATTTCTTTTTTTTTTTTCGGTATAGCCCTGGTAAATAACTACAGTTGTATTCCGTTCACCCAACATAATATTTTCGGAATCAAGTAAGCCTATGCTTACTTTACTAGTAGTTGTTGCTATGTCGGGAAATCATTGGACAAGCTTTATAGATATGGCGAGGACAATCGTTGTAACAAGAGTAAACATAGATTTTGAATACAGCTACAATGAGTAAAGAAATCTAATCCATGCACGCGAGCGTTCAGAAACCGTGGTGGCGCAGTTAACCCTTTTACTGCCAATGAGTCAAACGTGCACGAAATTCACACACAAGCCAATGAACGAGAAATGGATATAGCATGCAGAGATTTGATATCATGGAAACACAGAGCTACTCTACGTTGTCTCCTATCTCTCAGAAGGGAAGAAATCACTTGAACTCAACCCTGGACATTTCAGGCATGCATAGCGGAAGTGGCGCCATCCAGAAAGCAGTTAACCTATCAGAACCATGCATTGTCTCGTAATACCATTACATGTATCTCTATCACATGATAGAGGTAGGATTGATGATACCATGGTCCACTCCGTCCCCTAATGAGAGATGATTGTCCACCGTTAGAACAACACAAACAAAACAAAACAAAACAAAACAAAACAAAACAAAACATAATGTGAGCGTCACCTGACAGAGTTCGTAATGCCGTTGAACAAATCGCATGGAAAATGTTGATACACTGTATAGGCATTGTATTTTATAATACACGTTGACTTGTATACCACATACGCATAAGTCATTAAACGAATAAAGCATATTACCATATGTATTATAATACTATCAGTATGTGTGTGCGGTTTCTTTTTGCAAGTGTGTCTATATTTCACTGTGCATATATATTACATGTTCCTCCATTATCTTCTAATCCATTAGTTCTCTCGTTGAAAATGTTGACATTCGCCTATGGCAACAATGATCCTAAGAGGTAACCCAACACAAACAGATGTCACTAATACGCTTTGGAGCGGTGGCGTGCATTCCGCCTTTTCCACGTCTGCTATAAAGCATGGATCGTATAATATTGAACGGAACGGATTTTCGCGCTTTCGTGTCCGGACGACGCGCGCGCATTCGCCTATCATTGTTCCTAGACAAGAGCTACGTCTTTATTATGGGTGCGAATCTGCAGAGCTGCCTCATCCTGCAAAGTTCGACCGGGGACGTGAGATCCTCTCTTTCTCTCTGCCATCTGTAGCATCTGGGAGCTTTCGACTTGGAATGTCTCTTCTTGTGTGGGAGAAATAGTTGACCCGATGGACTCTGGACCAGAGCTTCGTTTTTGAGGATTTGTTCTTTTATTTTTTTTCCCACTGACGACCTTTGGCTGGAACGTTTTGGTGTGAGATAAAGATTGGAATTATAAAGTTGCAAGGTAAGAAAAACAAAATTTTTATTAACCATTTCTCCACTTTATTCACGTGATGCCATTCACATGCTTCGTTGCATTAGATTTACAACCATATGCATCGGGGAAACCAGATATTTTCTCAAAGTGACATCAGGAATTCAGGTTAATAGCAGGATTGAAGTCATACGTTAAATTGTCCGGTCATTCCCTGCGGTAGAAGCAATTATCGTTTCTGATGGCTGTAATTATACGTCTCCAGTTTGGAAGGGAGCGACTTTTTTTTTTCCTGTCCAAAGTGACCAAAATTCTTCTCGCTTGGTGGATTATGATATGAGCGTGTTGCGATTCCTGACGTGCCATCATTCTTTCTCAACCTCTGATCTATCCAGTAAGAACTGTTCTCATAATTGCGTTTGCTGAGATATCAAGTAAAAAAAAAAATAGAAAAAGAAAGAAAGAATAATCTTACGCTTATTCTCCTCCAAGCACTATTCTGGTTTCAAAGAGCTTTAGTGATATTACGGGGTACTTTTGCGTCCGTTTTTTTTTTTTTTTTTTTTTTTTACGATGACTAGCAGGCAATTTCTAAGAATCCATTTGCTCTGACATAACCTGAATTCTTGTAATATATATACACAAGTCTGGTTATACTAAGCATTTTGCTTCTTTTTTATCTCTTTTTTTTTGCATCTTTATTCTTTTGCCCGTGGTCACGGCGTCCGTGTTACATTATCATAAAGACCAAGAAGTTATTATGAAAGACAAGTAGAGAGCCATAATGCGATCTCTGCGCCTGTAGGCCCCAGATTTTGCTAGAATTGTTAAGATTTTACCTTGATAGAATAATAATGAAGTTAAGGTTTTCAAGGCTTTTTGGATTGAACCTTACTCTTTGTTGTACTGTTCACGCGACTTATTTTTTCTTTTTCGTGCCCATGATTCCTGGCCGCGAAGGGCTGACGTTTTCGCTTAATTCAAAAAATAGTATGAAAGAATTTGAAATTCAAATTCTTAATTGTAGGTTAAAACTGAATTCTTGTTTAATATCCATCATACCCAAGTATTTATTTACATACATGTTTTCCGATGATCCAGGCGTCTGTAAGAATTGAAGAATGAATTGAATATTCAAATGACATTTTTTGTATTTGTATCACCGTTTATTGTTTGATGGAAGTAAAGCATAATTGAATTGAATTTAATTGAATTGACATTATCCAGCGTAAGATCCTCTTCTCGCATAGGTCTCAGATTTTGCTGAAATTAGTATACCTGCCTTGATGGAAGTATACTCAATAACGTAATTGAACCTTTCAGGTTTGAATTCATAAATTAGAATTTGGCAAGGGAGACACTACAGTATCTATGATATTTCCGTTGACCTTGTCTGACATAATGGACGTTGTTCTGGCATATATGAAACACTCACCTTGAATTGCATGGAATTTCAGGGGCATATTTTGTTAATTTGACCTCTCTCCATTGAACAAGGCAATAAAAATCAGTGAAACGCTGGTTGTGTCATGAGTGTCGCTGTTTTTGCTTTGTTTATTTCTATTTTTTTTTGTTAATACGCTCCATCATAGGGATGAACATGTCCGTCAACCCTATGAAAATAATGAACAAACTGACCACAAAAAAAAAAATCAATAAACGCAAAGTTTATGCATTCGTTGCATTATGTCTATACACAAATCGCTTTAGCCTTGGGTTGAGCCTAATGGAGTATCCATAATAGCAAGGCTTCTATTAATAGATACCCGTACAATATATTTGAACTAAGTCTTAAGATTGCAATGTTTGCCACCTCCGAAAGCAGAACGCAAGCTATCAAAGTCACTATCGTGAACAACAACCCAAATTATACAACATCTCCTCTCCAAAGTCAATATAGAATAATTCGAGTTGCCAGGAGAGTAGAAATTAACAATTATACAGTATCATGGAGTGACATAACTGTAATTAGCAACGTAATTACTTTCGTCAGTTGCTATTTTTCTCTTGCAGACAAAAGCTAGAATGTACGAAAATAAAGATTTCCATAAATTTGATCAATTGAATGAAAGTGTAATGAAATCTGAAAGATTACCATTGGCAATCTACTACAAACTGAAAATTAGTTGTTTTTTTTAATCATCAGTGTCGAGAAAAAAGTTATACTTAAACCGACTTGTATGTTAGTTTACGCTTAGTTTTGTATGTTTACAATTTTCACGATTTCATTGATTCACCATTTCTTCGACAAATGTATGATGGCCATTCGTGTAATGTATGATAAAACTGAATGAAATATGTCAGGTGATGGTTTACACATTACATCACCTTGTTAAGATACCAGAGTCCAAATACCCTGTGATGTACAGTAGTCTAACCTTCGCGAAGCGATAGTCACTACTTCTGTTCATATTCACTGCAATACGGAAAGAGCGAAAGCAGAGACATATTATGTAAATAGTTTCAGCGAAAAATGATAAGAATTCAATTGAAATATACATTTTTACACAATATAATTTTCACCAAATATTGATACTGATTGTAATATGGTCTGCACACACATCTTTACTAGTCTTAGTCTTTTATAGATAAGATTTTTATATTGCGTTTCAATTCATATTTTAGAACTGATGACTGAATTGGTTTTTTTTTTTATTTCTTGATTTTTTTTTTGGAGGGGTGAGAGAACGAGCGATTGTGGGATAAACCAACCAAAATTACGATATTGACGACATCGTTTTAAAAGCAAAACCCAATGGGTTATAGGTTGCTATGTTGTTAGTTGAGGATATCATCACCTCGACCAATTTGCATAGTTGCTGTGACTAATATCACTATGACTGCGATGAAAACTTTCAATTTTCGATTTCAATTTCAATTTATTTCGTACTTCTCGTATATATCAATATTACATCAAAATGAATATCACAAGTTCTTGTACCTTGTGAATAATGTACAAAACAAACAAAAACAATATACAATAGACATACGTGGTATACACAGAAGTTATAATGATAACTGGTCGAAATCTCAGTTCGGGTTGTACAAAGAGAAGTATGACGGGACCGACATGAAAGCAAGTTTGTTTGGCTGTAAGCCCCGAGTAATCAGTGTTTGTGAAAGAGAAATGCAGAACGGATGAAAGTTGAGACCAGGGGCCCGTTTCATAAAACTTGTCATCAGTGACAACTGCCACATTTCTATGACAAATTTGCTCTCAGCCAATCAGATGCAAGGATTTCAGTAGCTTGTCACATCTATGACAAGTTGTCACTGATGACAAGTTTTATGAAACGGGCCCCAGGTGATTTAATTATACCAAGGGAAGCGGGAAATGCTTATATGATTTAAAAAAAAAAAAAAAAACTATACTAAAATGAGAACCATATTGTGACCAAGCAATCATGTGTTTTCAAAGTTGTTTTCAACCAAAAACGAATGGAACTGAGATTCCATGAATTGGCTGTTTTGAGTCCGATTTTGATCATATACCTAACATTTTACTCATCTGATTTTAGTGTTTGTTTTAGTGGTGTGAAATTGCACCTGAAATTTGGCGATTTATGATCAGAGTAAATGTTGGAGGCGTACATAGTGGCTTATTGCTGGAGGCCAAACTGTAGCGTGTTTCGAACATCGTTGGTGTAACAAAATGTATAGTGTCCGTTAACTCATCGTAATATCATATGGCTCGTCCTGTTTGGTGACGCAAGACAACCACGAGTGCATATGGATGGACGGTAACATTAACTTTGTCAGAGTAATGCAGTTTCATGTGTGTGCACATTAGCGTGTGTGTGTGTGTGAGTGAGGATGGGTGTTAGGGAAGGAGACGGAATTCATTTCAATCATGCAACCCCTCCAGTACCGAAATACATACTGGGCTACTGCGGATAACGTATATTTGAATGAGACAGTGACTTGGCTAAATTATCTTTATCCGGCCGGCACCTGACTGACTGAATCCATTCATCACCACAGATTTTTCAGTTCCGAACGATCAAAATAATTAAACACAATTCCATTAGAGCTACATCACTTTATACATGACAAGAAACCCTCGTGTACAATGTAGCAGTCCTCTTTTTTTTTTTTCTGGGGGAGGAGGAGGAGGGTTAGGGGTTGGGGCGTAAAGGTGAAGAGGATGGGTGGTGTGAAAGAAGGCAGAGGCTCGCTAATGCCAAGGAGGTGGGGCACCTCCCTGGTAATACATATGTAGTGTCGCTTGCGTTATCTGGCGTCACAGGAAATACGGATTTGTCCAGCAAGCTGGCGGAGTGAAAAAGCAAGAAGCTCCTTGGAAAAAAAGTAACATATCGTGGACTCTCAGGGTATCTTCAGCTCAGGTGGAATCTTGTCTGCCGCCCAAACAAGTCGCCCCTGATTTGAGGCAAATCGCGCTTGTGAGAGAAAGAGAGGGCGAGAGAAAGAAAGGGGGGGGGGGGGGAGGGAGACACCAGAGCCAATGTTCCTTCCGGTTATCCCCTCGATACCACCAACTCAACAAGTCATTGACATTCAGTTCTGTATAGGTTACCCGTGGCAATGACAGACATGAGAGACGAGGCACTCCATCCGTCGGACGGGCGATAAAGCGGAGCCTCCTACTTCTCTTCTTTGCTGTGGGCAAGGTTGTAAACTCGCTGAACTAGTTCGCCCAACACATATTAGAGTGCGAGAAAATGGGCAAGAATCCTTTCCATCCCAATCGTGCTTTCACGCCATTAGGGACTGGTGGCTGCAGTGAATAGGTTGCAAAGAAGAAGAAAAAAAAAGAGACAAACAGGTAAATTCGAGCCGTACGATGTGACGAACATGATGACATCACAGTGCAAGGCCTTTGTGCCAGCTTCACCTTTTGTGTTCCATTGCCCTGATGCCACGATACGGGGATGTTTCTGGAGGGCCTTTGGTTCTTTTTGTTGCCCACCAATGGGACTAGACCAGAAATAAAAGGAGCCAGGATCTGCTGGTACATTATGGTAACGTAACCAATCAAAGTGCAGAGGAAAATCTCCAAGAATGGAGGTGAAGTCTGGTCGTGTTGTGGATGTCACACTCCCTATCAATTAGGCATGTCGAGGATTCGAACCCCATCGCGAGGCTTGTGTCCTTGGGCAAGGTACCGTCATTGACAACCCTTCCCTCTTTCCGGTTAGGGTACTGTGGCATAGCGGGGGAAACTCTCGACTTTCAGTCCGAGGTCCCGAGTGCCTGCGTCCTTGGACAAGATGTTTTTTGCCCACCATGTGCCTTTCCGTCCATGTGTATCTGGGTACCTGGTAATGCTAGGGTAATAATGATAATGACAGGACCCTCTGGTATAGCGCAGTGGCAACACTGAAGGGACTACCCTCGATAAAGAAGACCATATTATCATAAGATTATCATATCTTCATTATTATTTTCAGTCCTAGGTGTATATATGAAAAAGAATGTGTACTTCATGAAAAGCTGAACTTCCATGTGATTAGATTGACACTGTGGCAGCCTGGCCGCAATGTGCGCCTCAGGGAATGGAGTGAGTGCACTGTGGGTGCGGATCTAATTTCAGCGACCGGATAAATGATACGTGATAAAGTGCCCTTAACGTGGTATAGAAGAAACGCATGCTCTCTCTCTCTCTCTTTCTCTCTCTCCTTATGGTTTTATGTAAGTAGGTACATCTGAAAATGATTATATAAGTACACTGTATACATGTATATGATATACTCTCTAAAACAATTTCGAGTGAAAATGTTCACTCTTGAAGGAGTGAATAACAGAAAAGAGTGAATTTAGAGTGAAATTGGAGTGAATTTTGAGTGAAAATGTCCATTGTCACTCATTTTAGAGTGACCTCAGGGATCACTCCAAAATCTCCGAGTGATCCCTGAGATCACTTCAAAATGAGTGAAAATGAACGTTTTCACTAAAAATTCATATATATATATATATATATATATATATACACTGCAAAAAGTCCGGTGTTAAATAGTGAACACCGAGCTGGTGTTAAATTTTCGGTGCTCATTTATGGTGTTAAATTAACACCCCCGGGTGTCATTTCCAAATTTTAAACTGTTTTTTTGAAGAGTTTCTTAGTAACTGCACTTCTTGTTGATTTTTAATTTAAACAAGACGATCAAGAATTTTACATTAAAATACTAGATTTTTGAAAAAATGTGAAAATAATTTTACACCAAAGTAACACCAGCTGGTGTGGTCCCTTATTGAAGCTGGACGGGTGTTAAACCATTGATATTAACACCAACAAGTATCAAATCAACACCATGTGGTGTCATTTTTTAATTAACACCAGTACAGTGTCAAAATAACACCTGGTACAGTGTCAAATTAACACCACGAAGTGTCAGGTGAACACTTTTCAACACCATCACAGTGCATTTTTAACACCTGTGGGTGTGGTCCTTTATTGAAGTTTGATCGGTGTTAGATTTAACACCCGTGGTGTTAAATCTAACACCCATGTTTTTACAGTGTATATATATATATATGTATATACATTTAATGGGTTTGTTGTGCATATACGCATGTGTTTGTGTATGTAACAATATTGTCGAAGCACACGTAGTAGTATAAAGTAGTCAGAATTTGAAACATTATTCTTCCATTTTCTCATCTTCAGTATATCTCAGTGGATATCCAACAGGAAGAAAAACTCACAGGGAAAACTCCTCTATATTTTGACTCTCGATTCATATCTTCGTCTACTGCCTCTGTAATTTTTCGTTGGCACAGAGATTTGACTTTCTACCAGACAGAAATTTCAATCTCCAGTCCAATCTTCTCCGCTTTATAGTTGCTTCCATATTGTTTTAATCATCTGCTCGAGGTGTAGTCCTTTGCACTTTCAACATGCTCAAATCCTGCTCTCGAGCGGAGAGGTAGGTATTGCACGCCAAGATCTTATCCCATGACCAGGATCTATTCCGGACATGAAAACAGCATGCATTCCCGAGTACCAGAAGATAATGACGCGCGCCCTATGTGCATGATATCGAATCTAATTCGCTGACCACGGCCGTTCAGAAACCTTTGTATCGTAATGAACAAAGTTGGAGAATGTTTTTCAGTTGCCGCACGAACCTCACCTTGCGAGAAAGTGCAAGGCTCTGACGTAAAGTCACCCGTAGTAAAGTCCCTTACGGTTCTGTTGACGGAATGCGTTTCGATAGGAAACCGTCCAGGGTGCTGCGCTGAATGTTCAATTTCGCAGATACCTCTATATCATGGATAAGGCGGAACGACAATTTAGTCAAATTAGATACAAAGAATCACATTAAAACTGCCGGAAACCTCGTGGGCTTCATGTGGAAAGTTACTCCACTGAATAAATTGTCTTCACTAGAATGGTCACAGTGATCGCAGTAAAGAGACAGGTCTCTCTATGGTTAGGTGGACCCCAATAGATAGAAAGTACAATCTAGCGAATAGAAAAGCAGTGTAGTTAGGTCATGATAAGGCCCTGAATAAGTACATAACGACATCTTAAACTGGCAGAACTCTTGGTTTTATCTGTTTTAGAGACACATACTATTTAGCTCAACAATAACTGAAGTGATAGTTTCTCGCCTCAAATCTCGCCTTATGGTTTGTACACAAAAATGTAAGTGAATATTACGTTCTTGGTCGATGACTCATAAACAATAACCCGATCTTCCTTAAATCGCTTTAAGGCGACTTATTTAAATCAGCTTTAACATAATAACAGAGGTTACCCATTCTCTTTATGACCATCACTTCGGCTTCGGAAGAGTGGCATCATGTATTTACGAGTTTAATGAAACGTTATAAGAAATGTATCGTGTCAGAAGTAATCAGTTGTTTGAATGTTGGTCTTCACTCAGTACTTGTCTCTCAAAATATCACATTATACCAGGAAGTATCTCGTTATTTACTCCTCCATAGTGGAAAATAGAAGTTCATCATCAATATTGAATATTCTTCAAATATTACTATTATTATTATTATTTTTTTTTTTTGGGGGGGGGGGGGGAGGGCAAGAATTGAACTAAACGCGCTCTTAAAGAGCTGAACGACTACCCCTCGTGAAGTGTCCCTCTCAAGCATTTCCTGTAAATTTCCGGGGGGAGGTGATTGAGCAGACGACAAGGTAAGAGACCTCTTCTTAAATACCACGCACAATTAGAGGAGTGACGTCTCATGAATCATTGTCTACTTCGACGGTCTGTGCAGTCGTGTTCGAAAGCTTAACGTGGTCAAGACGTGCCGGTTTTGTGTTTCATAAATAAGGTCTACACATTAACGTTTACACACACACACACACACACACGCACACACACACACACACACATATATATATATATATATATATATATATATATATATACATATATAAATACATATATAAATTAATAAATTTACTTATTATGTGTTTACATCCTCCGTTTTTTCCTCTATAATATTTCAATATATTGCTATTTTTGTTGAACCAAAACGTAAAATGTAAACATGAAATGTTGCCTACCTCTCATTGCATGTTTAGATTTCTCTACCGATCTCCTACTCTTACTGGTATGATTTATGACCAGCTTGAAACATCTTTCCGGGTGAGATAAAATGAATTATTGAGATATTCGTTTCTGCAATTCAGCTCTATCAAATTCCTGACTATCGAATTGTGAGGGAGTGGGCAAGGAGAATTGCTCTTAAATTTAATCTCGGAAGGCAGCGAGTGTGATTACTGACTGCTCATGTTGATGATATATCGCACCATCAAAATAAGAATTTGAGTGAAGTTGATAAGCGATGGAAAAAAGTATGATTCACTGTCTCCATAATCCTCCCCGGCAAGAAAAATAAAGGGGGGGGGGGGGTGGGGTAAAATAGAAGAGAAGAGAACCGAGAGAAGTAACAGCATACCTTGACATTTTTATTCGTCTCGTTAACAAACGAAAACCGAGAGGTTCGCGTAACGTGAAAAACACGGTCAGAGGCAATGGGATGGAGAGGTATCAAAGAAAATCACCAATATGACGTCACATGTGGAAGTGTTTATGACGTCACGATCCACCTCTCGTTCCACCTGGCCTCCCTAGATCTCGTCATCGCTGGCATCCCGATTAGCCAAATCTGCTTTGCCTGTTGACCAGCTTGACAATTTTAGAGGAAAATATTTTCTTCATTTCCATGTTGACTTCAAAGACCTGCGTGACAGTGTGGGGATCCGTGTATTGGAAAGGCTGTATACGGCCCGACTCGGATAACTTCGGAAATCCCCGTAACGAGTTGCGTCCAGCTTTATACGCAACACACAGTTGATCTCTATGGCACACACACACACACACACACGCATACACACACACACACACAAACACACACAGGCGAAGAATCTCGACTGGAGTTGACCGTTACCGATGAGCGTATTGTTCGAAGCCTGCCACTCGTCGCTGTTTTTCGAATGATGTTCGGATGGGCAGCGGATGAAAATCGATTCACTCGGTTGTCTCCTTACGCTATCGGCTGTTAAACAAAGAAGAGGGAATAAAATCGAATAAACGTAAATAATGATGTATAAGTTCTTTTGCATAAAAAAAGGGGGAAGAGAAAGGGCGACTCTACCGTAGATTCGTACGTGAAAAAAAAAAGAGAGATTGATATTGTCAATAATAATGTAGCAAATGAAACGCCAGCTCAATGTAATTGTTGCGAGATCATGGCACCTTCAACTATCAATTCTCGTTCACTTGACTTCGTTCCATAGCAGTGCAAATTGATGATAATTTGCAGTTTACATGAACCTTTCAAAAGTGCATTGGAGACGTGTGTTAGGTGATTGCAAGGGAAGTACCGAAATATCACTGGCTTTCCTTATTCATTCATATGTACTCCTGGAATGAATCTTTGGCCCGAATTCACGAAGGTGGTACAATAATGAAACCGTGGTTTAAACCATGGACAAAAACCATGGAGCGCCAAGTGTCGCACGGAATATTTGGTTACGAAATTGGTAATTTCGTCGACAAAATGACTGTTTCGTTAACGAAATTATCATTTTGTGGACGAAATGTCCATTTAGTTACAACATGTCATTTCGTTGCAAAATAATCATTTCATCGACGGAATGACTGATTTCGTAACGAAATATTCCATGCGACACTTGGCGCTCCATGGTTTTTGTCCATGGCTTAAACCATGGTTTCATTTGTACCACCTTCGTGGATTCGGGCCTTTATGTCGATTTTGTTTTATTTCTTTACTTGCCCTATTCCATTCAATGCGAACATGAATGGCAATAAGTGTTTCTTTGACCCGTTAAATTCCAGAAACTCATTTCTGTGGGTTGGTATATACTGGATCTTTTGACTGCAATCATTGATTTCATCGTTAGGTTTCATAAAGTTGGGGAGAACTTCTCTTAGGGTGCGTTTATGTATTTTTTTTTTTTGAGGCAGAATCATTATCCTAACGCGTTTGAGGGATTTTCTTGGGTTAGATAAACTCAACCGTGTTTTCAAATGTGTTTAGAAACGCCGTTTTGAAACGCCATTCAAAGGGCATTTTGAAACGCGTTTGAGACCACGACCACCTTTCTGCGAGTCTAGACGCAATGCCGTTTTGAAACATGTTTATATCTCAAGGTCAACTCCCAGCTGTTTCCGGTTGTGTTTTCTACCCATTGCTTGTGTGTGAATGATGAGGCATGTATGGTGGTATGCAGTTCACCTTTACTTCCTGGGTCGAACGGCACAAAAGCAGCTGCGCAGTGACAACACTCGAATCGCGATTGTATCATGGTGTTATAGATAAGCGAGGCACCCCGAGAATCGCGTTTCAAACCACGTTCGCAAACACCGTTCCAAACGCGTTTTGAAACCTGATTATCTTCTATCCCAACGTCATCCAAAAGCCCCTCAATCCCGAACTTTATAATTGATTCGTAAGCTTTGGACATATCTTTTGATTTTTTTTTTGTTATGAATTTTGCGCTTACTATAATCGATCATTTTCCATTTATCGCTCGCCCTAATAGGTGGGATACGCAGTAAAATTCTTGAGGACAAGACGACTATAGCAGAAAGAGGAAAAATACCTATGACGAGACGGGTTAAGACTTTGACATCCTCACCTTCAAAGAGCTTGAGGGTCAACCTTGTCATCGAATAAACCCACTAACGACATGTGACACGAGGATTTGGTAGCGTCCATCCTGTGATCCCACCGGTCTCATCGTGGCACACTTCTTTTGAGCTGCCCCGCTAATGCCCCGGGGTGATGTCTTACAAAATACGCTGTAGAGATAGTTTTCTGAAATCTTGCGATCACGTTCACACTGTACACATAAACACAAGCGCAGAAAGAAATCATATGGAAAGGTTCGTTGACTCCTCGAGCTTAAGTAAAATTGAGATCAGCTTTAGGTCTTTCTTAGAACAGGTAATCACTCGCTTGACTGACGTAGTCAGACATATTTTACTGCACTTCGCTATCCTTGTTCACGTGTTGTTTGTACATGTGATCCCAAAATTCCAGCTGCACCTGTGTTTTTTACTCGGTGACTGGCAAATTGTACAAGAATTACGAGAGAATCTCCAAGTACTACCCTGGAGAGCTTCCTAACCGATTCCTCGCCCAATTACGTCGTCAAGGCATTTCCAAGTTGCAAAAAAAAAAAGTATTCGCTAAGCATACAATAAGCTAAGTATACAATAGACCACTTCCATTTAATAATGACGTCCTGCCAGAGCTTTCACTTATACTTTTTTTCTTTAAAATGGAAAGGACTAGAATCCAGCGTCTTGTATGTATTTCCCGAGCGCCCACCGTATCGACATTCTGCATACGGACGCCTAATTGGACGAGAGACAGAGCTCAATCAGATTCCCTTGGCAAAGAACACCCCGGATTACCCGGAGGTTGATAAGTCTCACGCCGGGCGCATTTGGTAGGGAATCCCTGCCAGTATTCCTCTCTCTCCATGTAGTGCAGAGTGAAGAAAATTAAGGCAACGTGAATTAATCAGGGAAATTGGGCGCGTAAAACCGAACTTTTCCTCAGACGAACAGGTTGTGTTTGTTTCTTCAAGGCACTAAAAAACCCAAGTCGATTGAGGGACTGATTAAAGTCGACTTGGCGATGCGGCAGCATCCCTGGTACGCCTTGGCGAGGGATAGTCGGTTTTACACAAACTCCCCAGCATTCCCTGGTAGAAAATCCCACAGAGCCACGAAAATCCGCCTGCAGCTCAAAGACAGATAGATGATGAAATAAAGAGAGATTGAGAGAATGAAAAAAAAAATACGAAAAAGAAAGAGAAAAAAGAAGTACTGCCAGAGGAAGTTGGAAAGCCTTCGACAAATATATCATAATCAGTAGAACATTCTCCCTCAAGTACGGGGCTTGGTCTTTTAGTAACTTTAACATAAGAAGATGTCTGAGTAAAGCTGCGTCCATCAACTGAAGAAAAAGTACTGCGTTGGTATATTATGATAGAAATGAGTTTTTTCTTATGTATATATATATATATATATATATATATATATATAAATATGTACGGCGACGACGATGTGTGTGTGTGTGTTTTTTTTTTGTTACTGCTGCTGTTGTTGTTATTCATTCATCGACCTCTTCATGTAATCTGAAAAGAATATGAATCTTCAAGTCAATGCTTTTACAAGTGTCATTATTGTATGTACCAAGGAACTGTTTTCACTCTCTTTCTTTAAATGTACACCAAGAGTACATCCTTTGTAAAAATGGCTTCATTTTAGTAATATGAACTTGATACGCAGAACTTTTATTCGTCAATTTCCAACATCGGCGAAAACTGATAATCCGAAAGCGAATTAATGTTCGTAATTCCGGAGGTTCGTTAGTACGCACCTTCTTATTTCATTTTCGTAATAACAAACCTTTGGAATAACGAACCTGATTTCATTTTTCGGATGAACGAAACTCCGGAATAACGAACCTTCGGAATAAGGCCACAGATTTTCAGATTAAAGAACCCTTTTTCATATACGGATTAACGAAACTTCGGAAAAACCAAACCTTATTTCATTCTCGGGTTAACGAATCTACGGAATGGTGAACCTTATATCATTTTCGGAATAACGAAACTTTGGAGTAACGTCACAGATGTTCGGATTAATGAACACTGATATATGTAAGTATACTGAATTTATGTGTTTCGGAATAACGAACCTTCGTAATACCGAACCTTATTTCATTTTCGGATTAGCGAGCCTTCGGAATAACGAACATCGCTCACTCTGACTTGTTTACCTGTGGCATTTTTGCTTATTTGAATCTCTGACATGACTGTGTCCATATCACGTTTGTTCATGCGACATTTGCCCATCTGACATATTCTGATATGTTGTCATTTGGCTTTTAAGAGCTGACTGTTGTTTTTGACCGAATTTGCTCTATTCTTGATGATGAGAGGGTTCTAGGGCAATTACCCCTTGACAATATACCCCAGACTCCCGTCCCCTGACCCTGACCCTAATCCTAATCCTATTCCTGAACCAAATCATAACCCTGATATAAACTCTAACCTTAAACCTAACCCTAACCCTAATCTTTTCTCTAACCTTAGCACTAACCAGTATTTAGCGGGGGGGGGGGGGGTAATTGTCCTGGGGGGGGGGGGGTAATTGCCATGATACGGATGGGAGGCATTGGCAAGATCAGTTTTATCGTACGAAAGAAGATTATGACACTATGCTTTCAACCAAAAGGTGCTAAATCCATTGAAATATGATGGATTTAGCGCCTTTTAGAAGCAAGTTCTTCATATAGTAACTACATAGTAACTATATAGTGGTGATTCTACGTTGGGGAGGGGTGTAGGCACATAAGCATGATGAGGACTGCCCCATAACTGTCTTACCAGGTGTCAGATAACAATGTTCTCAGACGGATTACCAAGGCCGCCTCGAAATGCAGACGAAAAGTCTCCGTGTCTTTGTTTAAATTCCTGGTTTTGTTGGGTTTTCTTTTTGATTTATCTTCATGTCGCCCTGTATATACAAGCAGGTCTCTTGGGATTGTACAGATGGAATGTCGACATTCTATCTCGCACGAATGTATGTTATTTATTTGATTAGGTCTTGCATGATCACGCTTTACATATGGGCAGTTTAAATCGGATATGACTAAATGCAAAGAGTTTAATTTTGGCAGATGCATCGGAGGAGAGCGGATGGAAACTTCAAGATTTCTTAACTCTTGGGTGCCAGCTGTCTGATTCGTAAAGAAACCCCCTGATATCCAATCCGGTCGTGTGTAAATCAAGACTTCTGCTGATACTTACCAAGTCAAAATTAAGTCATTATCTACTTGAAATGAGCATCGAATGTTGTTTTTTTTTTTTTATCATGCATCTTTTCATGACAGTGCACACAAATAGCTTCACCACTCCAAAAAAAAAAAAAAAAAAAAAAAAATAGAATGCACAAACTAACAGACAAACAGAAAATTTTCTTACCTTTTGTAATGTCACCAAAAGTAATTGTCCGCTGAAATAAGCACAATAATACCCAATGACCACACCTTGAAAGCAAGAGAATACTAATCAGTAGGGTGAAGTTTGAGGTGTGAATTTTCTTCATTTGTCTCCATCTACAAATGAAATCTGTAAGATCGCAACTGCTGATCTGGTAATTTAACAAACATGTTGGAAAAAAGGAACCACGCGACTCGAATATGTCATCTACTAGAAGTAGATGACAGGTTCGAGCTGAATTTCCTCTTGGTGAAAGTCAACAGATTTTTCTTTTAGGGATAGAGCATAGTGGGTTCAGAAAAAAGAAGGAAAATCGAATGAATAACAAATCTGCGAAAGACATCGATGAAATAGTACTAGAATTTCAAAGTGGAGATACCCCATCACATCAGCAGAAGTCAACATGTAGGGGCCTAATTGATATCAAGGAACCCGGTTAATTGGGAGATACGTGGGTAATTTTATGGAAAGATTTTTTTCCCCTAGCATGTGACTGATTGTATGACTATCTTTCGACAAAATTGAGCAGATGCCAAGTATTGACACTGCATGAGCCATTCACTATTATGTTTTGTTTTGTTCGTTGTTTATCTTTGAATGTGTACGCAGGATCAGTCTCATACTGTCACGTCCCCTTGGCACCACGTGAAGAAAATATGGACTTGCGTGAAAATCCGGAAGCCGGCGTCGTTTTGAGACGCGCCACTAAATAAAAATGCAATCAAAATCTACTCATTCATCGGTCGTCTGCGCTTTGACTCGTCTGTCCCCAAGGTGTGCTAAGCGGTAAAGAGCTTGTACCTCTGTACACAGCACGCCGAGGTTAACAAAAGCCCAAGGTCAGGATGCGTTCTTATTCTTCGATAACACTATCAGTAAACAATAAATTGAATCAATTCCGCGCCGCTTTTAACATCTCCAGGCAGCGCTCGGGAAAGCCAGTTCCATTAATGATTAAACGCAGTTTGTCAGCGTCTTCCTTGATGATTGCACGGCGCGCTATAATCACCTCTTGATAGCCACGGTAAAGGGGCTGATGATACGACGGATTAATCTCGTTGAATGCACGCGCTGTGACGCCATACAGCGAGAGGGCAAATAGCGGTTCTAATCATAGCATCAACGTGTTGACACAACCTAGCAATAGCTATTCCTTAAACGTATTTACGGGAGAACCTAATACCATAGCCATCTTAACACCTTAAAATCTGGAGCATTGGATTCTTAACTTGTTTTCGTTTTTGTGTGGTGAGCAAAACTTTATTGAGTTATAAGCTAATAAAGTATATATTCAATGTCTATGTAATTATGTTTTATGCATGTATACATACACACGGATTAAATTGTGAAATAAAGACCTTTATTATGGTAATGTTTACACATTGTTAATCTGAATGCCTCCATTGTTTAGTTGATAACTTGAAACGCAGTCCATAACACTGTCAATATTTAATTTACCACCTATGAAAAGAGTTTGTATTTGCTCAGCCGTTCAAACAAGAATGAATTCCAAATCTACATATTATTTCGGTACGGGGAAAATACTAAGGCTAAATTAATTTGAAACAAAAAATAAACCAAAAACAACATATAAAAAGATAATGTTTATGTAACACATTTTCAAGATCGGGATGCACGCAGTTGGCACGTCTTCATGTAGGTTCACACCCGTGAACAAACGGGAAAAGAATCAAGAAATATGACGAAATGTAGATCATATTTATTCGCGGGGATGAACTTATTAAGTTCATAAATACAATATGATATGAATGTAGCCTTATAAAAATCACGTTGAATTAACTTAATGCGAAAGTAAAATATTTTTTTATTCTAAACTAATCCTAGTTCTTCAAATAATAGATTCTTTCGTCGAGTCGTTTTTATTGCAACCGACTGGCAAATTGCTCTACATGTCGACGTAAATAATCACCGAATCAATCAGTGGTGTAGTAGTTTTAGTACTGGTTTTATCATGGCCATTAATAAAACCCTGATGAATTTTTCGTCGATGAATGGAAATTTGTCAATCAACATGATAAGTTGCATTAAATCTTAATTAATTTTTGTATGAAAAAAAACTATTCTATTTTCAGATCAGGAAACCTCTTCATTTCGGGCTAACGAACCTTATTTCGGAACCACCTTTGAGGAAAGAGGAAAGAGACGGTTGTAACTCTACCTTATATATTATGAAACACTAAAATTAAGCACTTAATTATAATGACGATCAAAAGATTATAGCACCAAACCACAAAAATTTCGTTCCTCGAACACGCCTTTCTATGCCTGTGTGTATGTGCCATGATAGAAAGGGAGATATTTGTTATTCTGTTAATCCGACAATGAAAAAAAAAGGTTCGTTATTCCGTAACATTCAAGTTCCGCGTACCTTGATGTTCGTTGATCCAAAAATGAAATAGGGTTCGTTAATCCGAAGATTTGTGGGGTTGTTCCGAAGATTAGTCAATTCGAAAATTAAATACAGTTCGTTATTCAAAAGGTTCGGTAATTCGAAAATGGGAAAAAATATCGTCATTCCGAAGGTTCGTTAATCCGAAAATGAAGAAGAAGTAGAAAAAAGATGCGAACTAACGAACCTTCAAAATAACAAAACCGTATTTCAATTTCGAATAACGAACCTTATTTCATTTTTTGGATTAATGAACCTTCGAAATACTGTCACAGTAACCATTCAAACTGCAAGGTGACGATCTGGAAGCTGGTCGTGAGCGCGTAGTTGCATAGTTTCGTAAAAATAAATGTTAAGACGATTTCGGAACTATAATGCTTTGTACACATGATTGTATAAGTCACCATGAAAATCTGGTAAAGTTACCAATCATCGATTTCCAATTTTGGTGCCTTCAATTCGAATCTTCGACATTTAAGAGGAATTCAAAGTTTATTTGATGAAAATCGGGTTTGGAATTACTAAAACATCCAAAAACAAAGTAAAACAAAGCGATCATAATGAAGTGTGGGTCCAACACTTTATTAGAATCGCTCTTTTTGGATATCTCAGCCATTTCAAAACCAATTTTCATCAAATAAACGTTGTATTCCTCATAGAATTACATGCCCTTTCATATTTCATTAGAATTTTCTCATTATCTCACCAAAAAATGTTACAAACGTGAAATTAGGTTCCAACCAAAACTATACAATCCCTTTAAGATTTCCGATGATGTATAATTTGTCCCACTTCACCAAAACAAAGGCAAAACAAAAATTACCACAAGAATAACGGGGAAGCCGGCTTCTATATGCATTCAAAATATTGTGCATAATGTAGTTTTTTACCAAAAAGAAAATAATCAGCCTTTAATTTAATACGCAGCCTTTCAGATGAGATTCAAATTAGTTGTTCATGTTAAAACTAGGGTATGGGTGATCGAAATTACGGGCAGCTTTACTAAAATAGAATATGCAAGGTTGAAATTACGCCTTTGTTCCTTAACTAAATAATACTCCAATAGGAAATATACACCACTGTCAGAGAAGTGGATCTATGACAGTTGCTCCTGCGACAATTACTCTCATGAAAATAATTTTTATCTGCACGCTAAGCCAAACATAATTTCTACCCACAAATATAACCCTAAACCATAATCTTGATCCTAACATCAAACTAAACCTGAAACCCTATCACAACCCTTTCCCTAACCCTAAGGCCTTGGAGAAAATAAGACTGGAGCAATTGTTGCAGGAACAAACGACGTTTCACCCAGAGAAGTCTGCAGCATTAGCACAACGTCATGTGGCACTTGTATTGATGCCGGAACTTCCCGAGTTACGTCATTATGACGACGAGAAAATGCATGACGGGTATGCCCCATATGTTTGTCCCGTTCAAGATATACAACGAAATAAAATGGACAGAACAGCTTAATACATGAAATACGACTGGAATGGAATCTTGGAATTGTCACATGTTTTCAAGAAGTAAGGATTATCAATTGCAATAAAAAAGGTTAATAATGCCAGCGATTTCCAGCGACTTGCTAAACACATAATTATGTGATTGTTAAAATTTCCTTTCTGTTTTGATAAACTCATCCTTGAATTGTAATATATATCTCTTTTTTTTTTTTTTTAATGAGGAGGCCTTTACTGCCCAATCTTTGACCCAGAATGTGATATTTGTAACATCGTGTACAATGCAATGCGATGATATTATCAAGCCATCTTAATGGCACATTAACCGCGTCCTAACCATGTTCTGCAAATGTTCACAAAAATTATAATGTAACATTCTACCTATCACCTTTTTTTTTACATCTTGCCTCATTATGGTGACATATTCAATGTATGTTGATGCATTGTCATTTTGCATGTACTCAACTTTAACAGGAGGTGACATATCCCTTTAAACTGGCAAGCCCCGTCTCTTTTACCACGCTGCTGCCGATACGATCTGCTACCATGGAAGAGTAAAAAAAAATAACGTTGCAGTTAAAAAAACAAAACAAAACAGGTGTACAAGTCACGGTGAGCACCAACATATCGATCTATTTTGATCGTCAGTAGAATATTTCATGTGCTGCTGCTGTATCTTTGTTCTGAAATCAACCTAAAGTCTACTTTAATTAACAAGGATGACACGAAGTGGCGCTTGCATTCAGCTGAACAGAATCATTGATAAAACCTGCAGGGAACTTTTGGCGGAGATGTTTTCTCGCGCTGCTGGGTACGATTTTCTCGCCAGTATCCTGAGTAAAGAACACCCATCCCCCCATCCCCCCCCCCCCCCAAAAAAAAAGATGTATCGGATAACAGTAGGTGATGTACAAGGTATACAATGGGAAGTAGCAATATGTCGCACTCTTCAGGTCGTCAGATGTGTAAGCCTGAACAAATATTTGATGAGCTGAGTTATTGTTTTGTATGCGAAACGCGTAGGTGAACGTATACACTCACAGAAATTGGCTGGGAAGAAAGAGGTATGAGGTGCATGGTGTTTTTGTTTTTACTTCACTGTTTTTGCCTCTGTGGGCGTCTATAGTTCTTGTGAATTACATGTTGTGCCATGTGTGATCTGTACCCATCGAGGAATGCAATTCAATGAAACAAAGTTCAAGTACACGAATTTGACATTGTCTGTTCTTCGATTCAGCGATAGTGGTTTTTTTCATGTTTGTTTCTGTATACCACGCTATGTGTATAACGTGAACCTAACTAGCCATCATAACAGATGAGAAAAAATAGTGATAAGCTAATGAAAATGTAATTAATAACATATGCCAGGGCGCGACATTAACGGTGCCCTGGGCTATATATATATATATATAAAGGCCTGAATAGAAACTCTAATATACATAAGTGAATATATATAAACACACACACACACACACACACATATATATACTGTATATATATATATATATATATATATATATATATATATATATATATATATATATATATATTGAGAGAGAGAGAGAGAGAGAGGAAGGGAAATTTGAAACATTAGTATCTCAAAGTGCATTGGAGAGTAAAATCACAATTCAATAAAAACTGACATAAAGCAATCTTGGCTGCCAATAAGAGTCACGCTGATGATCATGGCCCGTAGACCTCTCTCATCAAACCGAGCCTAATGCACCAAAAAGCAACGACAAAAAAATGTAGACAACCCCCCCCCCACCCAAATGAGAATGTAAAAATGAACCTTTTTATATACAACTATACAATGAATAGAAAGTGACAATCTAATGTTCAGTGACCAAGGACACTGGAAGGCAAGGTCGTATCAATATAAAAGTCATTGCAATACCCAGTATGTCAAGAGTGTATAGGTTATGAAGACAGACTGAGTTCTTCTTCTTCTTCTTCTTTTCTTCTTCTTCTTCTGGTAATCCTGCGTCCTTCAGATTTGAAGATTATTGCATGCGCTGCGCGTGCTGTGCTTGTGTGAATGTGCAGTTGTATAAAATATCTAAGGGTACAAGTAAAAATCGATTAGCAGTCTACAATACATAACTTGCCATCAGCTTAAGCCGGAAGGCTTCCACTGATGGGGCTGATATCATGTCGGGGCAGTGAGTTCCAAGTCCGCACTGTGCGTCGGAAGGACTGCTTATGGTGTTCATTTCTTGAAATTGGAAGATGGTTGTAGCCTTGACCATGAACATGTCTGGTTGCTTTGTGGACTGGTGTGATGTATATAGGGTGCAGTGCTGAATTCTACTACGTTGAGTTCTGTATAATGTGAAAATTTTATCATCGTAGCATTACGATAATCTGATGGAAATTTAGACTAAATTCGATAGACTCAATTACGCTAATACGGTAAAAGGAAGAAATCTCACCAAATAATGGGTATATTGGGTAATTGGTGCTAATGATAATGTCATGTATAGTATGGTTATGGACTATCTATTGCTTAATGAATTCTATTACAGAACAAGTTCATTGAAGTTTCACGACGATTTTGTTTTGTTTAGTTTTCTTTTCTTTTTACCTGAGAGTACACCATTCTTTATTTCCAAATGAAGTATGTGCAGAAATGAAAAAGAATTCATTGTAATTGCCATTTTATTTTAAATGAAATAGTTTGAGTGTATGTATAATTTTGTTTAGATGACGCCCTTTCTTATTACATATTTGTTTGCAACCAGATATTCGAGTCACTTTAATTTGAGATTGCTTTTTTTTTTCAGAGAAAAATCTTGCAAAAATAGGAGAGAAAAGTACTTTGTTCAGTTATCAACCAGAAACATACATTAAAAAAATCAGCTGGGCAGAGTCTCCTGAACATGTTTATTTTATTCACAAGAAGGGGATTTCCTCTCATCAGCAACAGCATCAACAACAACAACAACAACAACAACAACAACAACAACAACAACAACAACAACAGAGAAGACACTATACGTGGAATTCAAGTGCTTGGTAAAAATGAATGAACGCCATGAAACCATTAATATTGTTACAACATGGGCAGGGGAAGGCTAAATGAGAATCGCATTAAATTATCCTCGGACAAACTGAGAGGGAAAAAGTATGAAGGAAAAGCCATCAAATTTATCAACTTATATTGTCTGGCGGCGGCGATCGGGAATTAGGATAATGAACAGACGCTCGAGTGAAAGAAAATGTACAATGCTATAATAGCTCTCCCTGTGGCTTTATCTTGATGCCCCCATGATATTCTGTGATAGCGATGATGATACGGCAGATGGAGGATGAAAATGCATACTCCATTGCAATCCGATTTGGTCTTTATTCTCTTCTGTTTACATAAATTTGATTTGTTTTAATCATGCCTTATTTTACTTTGTGTATAACTCCATTTGCTCTATCATTCAAACACATACGTACTCACACACACACACGCATCACATAATAGTGCCAGATGAAAACCACCTTTAAAGGTGCATAGTCCCGGCAGTGTAGAGGGCGCTGTTGATGATACTGGCGATCACCGTTTGCATTGTTTCGAATATTACCGAAGTTGAGAAGTCATCAAGAGTAAAGTGGGCAGGTGTTGCTAAGTAACGTTGCCTTCGTTGTCTTCTCTGCGCATCGCGCAGTCTGTAGTAATGCCAGGGTGCGTGCATATGTGCTTGTTATTATGACATCACAAAAGAAGTTTGCTAAAACTGTCATCCTCCTCAGCCGAATCATGAGCCGAACTGTGATCCTACCACTGACTACAGTGAATCGGACTTCTCCGGACTCGGGGAAGTGGGCCAAAGCGTAAGCGCTAAAGAGGAGTCGATAGCGTAGGTCCTATAGGAAACTTGCGCCGTGCGCCCACGTACGCAATTGACTAAAACGTCGGGACCATGCACCTTTAAAGGGGCATCAAATTTATGATACAAAGCCAATACTACTGTCTACCTACAAGTCTTTATATACTATTCAGGGGCTAATATTCGTAATTTAGTGCAATTTATACAACACCTTAGAATGATGTCGAATTGTGATTGGCCAAGAACGTGTCACATGACATTCAATAGAAAATACCTATCAAACTCATTGAGAGTGACAGCCGTGCATTAGGCCCCTGGCGTGGGCCTATTGCACGTCTCGAAGGTACTAATGCACGGCTCCGCAGGTACTAAATGCACGGCCGCTCGACTTCACTAGCAAAGCGCCAGCAAACTATACTATACGTGCTGGCTGCATGCATAGCATGCGCTTCTGGTAAGTTCATTCACAGGCCAGGCTAGGCGCGACGTACTGCAACGTTACGTGTGCGCGCAGCTATAGTTGCATGTATTGCGTATACGGGCCTTAAGTTACGGCTGTGTTTTTACCTTTGACTCGGATCTACTACGTGGACCACAGTGATCTCAAAATCAAGACTTCAATTCAAGTTGAGAAACCGTTATTTGATTATTTTTCTGTTTTTTTTTTATACAAAATCATTGTCGGAAATAGACTTAGTCTAGACCTACTAGATCTACCGACATCTCATCGGCCTAAGGTAGGCCTAACATTAACTTAGAACGTTCTCGATCTAACGTTAGTGTAGAAATAATGGGTATAGGCCTAACAACGTTACAGACCGTGGAGAGTTTGTGATTCCTGTGACTGTGTGGTCGAATCATGGCGAGTGTTTGAATACACTGGATGCAAGGGCGTACGGGGGGGGGGGGGTGTTTTGGGTGTTCAAACACCCCCTTTGCCAAAAGGGGGTGTTTAAGGTGTTCAAACACCCCCCTTGGGCAAAAGGGAGGTGTTTGAGCTATTCAACACCCCTCTTCAGCAATGCTTAGATGTTGACAAATGAAACAAAAGCTGTCTTTACCGCTTTTATTTCCGTTTTGAATTCCGCCTTTCCTTTCTTTTGCGTTCATTCTTTTTCTCTCTCTCTCTCTCTTCCTTGTTTTAATGTTTGTGTGGATGATGATACATTATGGAGTTACATAATATCATACGCACTAAAGAACTCGTGTACAGTACGTGTTAATACTACGTTACTGCACCGCGCGCGAAGCTGACGCGCAAACAGTAGACATTCCCGATCCCTGCTTTGCTTTCTGACCGAATCGCGAAGATACATTGCGCATAATGTTCACCGTTTACCGGTATTATACCGTACGCGGTACGGTAAATTGTGTATGATGCGTAATATTATGTGTGTACAATGCATGCTGCGCTGCAGCCTATTATAGGCACATTGCATGCTAAGTCAGTAGTATCAACTACCAACAGTGGCGTATCTGGGGGGGGGGGGGGGCGGCGGCAAGGGGGCACGTGAAAAAAAAAACGAGAAAAAAAAAGAAGAAGAAGAAGAAATCTCGCCCGGACGGGGGGAAGGAGAATGGGGGGGGGGGGGGGGGGAGGGGGGCAGAAAACCAAATCAAACAAGATAAAAACAAAACATGAATTCCATGAATTCCATGTTTTGTAACGCTGAAATATAAAAATTTTCGGCTCGCTCGCTGCGCCCGCTCGCCAAAATTTATCCAAAAAAAAAAAAACAAACAAACAAGAAGAACAAAACGTAATGATGACGTGGAAATATAAAAATTTCGGCTCACTCACTCGTAGTAATTCAGAGTATTTTTCCAAGTCCTTAGTTTGTTGGCATATGGTTATCTATGAAGCCGTCACGTCATCTTGATTAGAATATTGTAAGATTTAATAACCAAAAAATGACAAGAATTCCATGTTTTGTAAGGTGAAATACAAAAATTGTCGGCTCGCTCGCTGCGCTCGCTCGCCAAAATTTATCAAAATTTATCAGATTTTATATCACCCTAAAAAAAAAACCTTTTAAGTGCTCGAAAAAGCATATCAAGTGGACTTTTTTTTAAGTCCCTACCGGGATGGAATTGGGGTTGAACACTGTTGGTATAAATCGTTATCTATAAGACCGTCACTATATCCTGATTAGAATAATTGTCATTCGAAGATTTAATAACCAAAAATGACAAGAATTCCATGTTTTGTAAGCTGAAATACAAACATTTTCGGCTCGCTCGCTGCACTCGCTCGCCAAAATTCTTCAATACCTATAACATTTAAAACACCCTCAAAAGACCCCTTATATATAAGTGCTTGAAAAAGCACATCATGTGGACTTTTTTTAAGTCCCTACCGGGATGGGGTTGGACACTGTTGGTACAAATCGTTATCTATAATGCCGTCGCTATGATTACAATTGTAATTCGAAGATTTAATAACCAAAAATGACAAGAATTCCATGTTATTTATAAAGCTAAAACATGAAAATTTTCGGCTCGCTTGCTGCGCTCGCTCGCCAAAATATATCAAAATTTAGGGTAGCCTATACATTTAAATCACCCTCAGAAGACCCCTCTTAAGTGCTTCAAAAAGCATTTATCATGAGGACTTTTTTAAAGTCCCTGCCGGGATGGGGTTGGGGTTGAATACTTTTTCAGAAATTAGGGGCGCAATTTTCCCGCTTTCCCGTTTTCCCTAGATACGCCACTGACTACCAAGTACAGTCAGTATAGTAGCATACCGGAAGCAGCAAGCTCTGGAAGCTCTGGGAGTAGCAAATTACTTGCTACTCAATGTAATTAGTAATAGCACATGGACTTGGTTAACCTTTAGTAATAGTAGATATGAATGTTTTCAATGACTGAAAGTTAAAACTGAAAGATAACTGAGTGTGAGTCTACAAATTGTGGTTGGATGACTTTATTGGGCCTAAAATTCATTGTATATCTAGGTCTAGGAACAGTGGCGTAACTACGGGGGCATGGGGGGGGGGTGCCCCCCCCCCATCCGCTGATTAAGAAAAAAAAAGAAAAAAAGAAAGAAAAAAAACCTACGAAAATGGTAATTCAAGGGTAAACTGTAAACTGCTTTTGAAATCGATATGAAAGGATGATCAAGAAAAAAAAAAGATATTTTTCTAAGATTTCTTTTAACCATACAATTAAAGAGGTATAACATTGTTCAAAAAGCCCGGAAACGACAAAAGGTTGTGATTCAGCGTGATTCCTGGTTGGCATTTTGAATACAAGCAGGATGTGCGCCGTGTACTCAGAATATCGAAATGGCAAAAAGAGTCGCTGCAATGTTGCGCAATGTTTGATAGGTTGTACACATTTGCTATCAAAGCTTGATCATTGATTTTGCAGTGTTGCTTTACATACTAGTCTATATTAAAATGCCTTGCATTGCCAATAATAAGACTTGACCTTGGCTATTTCTTAACTTTTCCATCTACACCATGAAACACACACACTCACAAACACAAACAAATTAGGGGATGCTCTATATAAAGTGCAGATTTTAGACATCCTTCTCCCGCTTGGTCACTTCGACGCCCCCTCGCTGGTCATACCTCCCCCAATCATGAACATAAACCGACACCCTTGACTACCAGTGGCGGATCCAGGGGGCGCACCGGGCGTCCCCTCCCTCCAATGCGAAAAAAATATACATGTAGCTACAAACGACAGTTTTTGGACGGTAAAATGTCAAAATTTTCAAGCTCGCTCGCTTCGCTCGCTGGCATTTTAACCGTTATGCCATTCTCCTGATGTTACTGCCAGTAATTGCCAGCAGTTGCGCCCGGTGCGCCCCCCCCCCCGAATTTCCAAAGCGAAAAAATATAGCTACAAACGGCAGTTTGGGGAGTGTAAAATATCAAAATTTTCAAGCTCGCTCGCTTCGCTCGCTCGCATTTAATCGTTATGCAATATTCTCCTGATGTTGCTGTCAATAATTGCCAGCAGTTGCGCCCGGTGCGCCCCCTCCCCTTAATTTCTAAAGCGAAAAAATATAGCTACAAACGGCAGTTTGGGGTAATGTCAAAATTTTCAAGCTCGCTCGCTTCGCTCACTCGCATTTAATCGTTATGCCATTCTCCTGATGTTGCTGTCAGTAATTGCCAGCAGTTGCGCCCGGTGCACCCCCTCCCCTTAATTTCTAAAGCGAAAAAATATAGCTGCCAACGGCAGTTTGGGGACTTAAATGTCAAAATTTTCAAGCTCGCTCGCTTCGCTCACTCGCATTTAATCGTTATGCCATTCTCCTGATCTTACTGCCAGCAACTGCCAGCAGTTGCACCCGGTGCAACCCCCTTAATTTCCACAGCAAATACATATATATATATATATATATATATATATATATATATATACATACATATATACATATATTATTATATATAGCTACAAACGGCAGTTTGGGGACTGTAAAATATCAAAATTTTCAAGCTCGCTCGCTCCGCTCGCTCGCATTTAATTGTACAGTTATGCAATTCTGATGTTGCTTCCATGAGGTGCGCCCCCCCCCCCATGTCTTGACCCACGGTACGCCACTGAACACCCCCCTCTAAAAAATCCTGGGTACGCCTCTGGATGGTTTAGAATTCTCGGCCTAATTGTTACATTTATTTTTGGGTCTTTATGAGTTGCCAGTCACTTACTTAGTACTGTGATTATGGACAAGGTGTTGTATAAAACGAATAATTTATGATTTTGTTCGTGCATTGGGGCACGTAATATCGCACTCGGCGCGAGATTCGTTCGATATTCGTGCCCAATGCACTCACAACTCATAAATTATTCGTATACTATTTAATGAGTAGATAAATCTAAAGTCACGAAAGTGGAGTGGCTGCTTTCAAAATGACCATCATGCTTAAAGCCCACCGCACACTATACAACTCACGACTATACGACCTTAAGACTATGAGACCTGGGGGTGTTTCATAAAGCTGTTCTTAAAGTTACGAACGACTTAAGAACGACTGGTGATCAGTTCTGATGTGCTATACTTACCAGAATTTCAATAATTCAGCACAAGAACTGATCAACAGTCGTTCTCTTGTCATTCGTAACTTCAAGAACAGCTTTATGAAACACCCCAGGTCGTACGACCTGGAAACGCACACTTTATACGACCACTGACCTCACAACTAGTCTTATGACCGTTCTGGCTTCAGTAGGTTACCAATGAGTACTAGTATAGAAGCGCACGCAGTGCGCATTGCGTGCGCTTCTATACTCTTTGCCTAATACTGTATCGTGATTGGCTGAAAGCCCACGACCAGTCGTGGAAATTCAACGTGTCAAATCTCTACGACTGGCACTAAGACCCAGTCGTACGACTGAAACTGGCAAGACTGGTGACATGACACTTCCGGTCCTAAGGCCGTACGACCCGTCGGATCGTATATAGTGTGCGGCGGGCTTAAGGCAATTAATCTTTTCGAAACATGCAGGGAGAAATAACAGTAAGGGAGACAGAGACAGAGGGAGGGAGAGAGATATGACATATTATATAAACTGAAGTTTTTCATTTTTTCCCTCTCTTCTTTCTTTAAAACACAACTACAATAGCTGAAGCGAAATAAATCAAACCAAGAGGAAAAAAGTAAATAATAGATTAAGCCATAATATCTGCGTAATGCATCAGCGATTAAACTTCTCTATTGGAGGTCAATACGTTGTGGATTTCTCGCCTGCGATTTGCAAGATGACCATTGTGTTCCACCACAGATTGCTCACTGCATAGCTGAATGGTCATTAAGTGTCCACCACGGACACGTTGAATTAATAATTTTCTGCCTCCGTTTGCTACCGAAATGAAGCATCTCCTTTCGTTATAAATCGTGATGTTTGCGCCGTAAACCTATCCCGTAATTCATCTCCAGAGATATCATAGTATGAGGGAGATTTCATTAAACATTAACGGAAACGTGGAACAGACGATACATTTTTTTCTTTTGTTTGATTACTACAGGAAACCAGAGATACGAAAAAAAAATATTAGTCTTGATATCAGACCATTATTGCCACAAAAGATGAACCAATTTTGCTCCTGGGAGGAGCGGGAACTTTCTTGTGTAGGACAATGTGACTAAACTTAGCTGGAGATGCAACGGATATAGATTAAGAAAACCCCTATTTAATAAATGACTATTTCATTATACAAATACAAACCGACACCCTTGGTTTAACCTTGAAAACAGCTGGCATGGGAAGAAGGGAGCTATAACTGCAATGTGGCATCAAAGGTTACAGGTGGAAGATATCCATATGTCTGTTTTCACCCAACAGGAATTCATTACAATACCCACGTTAAACAAAGTGACAGAATTTCCGACGTGATGTCCTATTTCCCTTTTATTTGTTAAAAAAAAAAAAACATTCAAAAGAAATTCTATAAGGTTCTCAATTTTCATTTCCTGATAAGGTTACGACCATTGTAACAATTGATATTTATGCAGGATTTCTCCCCCATACTCGACAACACTGTCTCCGCTTTCGCATCTTCGGATTATTCTGAGAACTGCTTGAAAGCCTCTAAAGTAGCGAAGATGATAGCTGTAGATCCTTTCCTATCTTCTTTTCGCTTTAGCTCTCGGGCTTATGGCCTGCCCTGCTCTGAAATCTGGGTTTTATTTGCACTATTCGTCTACGCCGTATAAGGGATATCATTTCGATGCATATCTGGAAAAACACATTTCTACACGATACTATACAATGTACTGTTACAAATACCACCTGTTTACCCATACGGATCCCAACCTCATGAACGTTTATCCAACAATTCCTAAGTGTCTCCTGTTTATTATTTATTTTTACTCACATTGTGAATGAATGCGAAGCGCCTAGCCCACTAAGCCTCCTCAGTTTCAGTATATTCATACTTGTAAATTAGATGGTCCTTTCCAAGTGCTGCATTACATCAAGGGAAATTACGTGAAGGAAACAAAATATCCATAGGACTTGTCAGCTGTGGTCGCTGTGTGAATGCTTTCTTTCTTTCTCCTTAAATCAACTTCTATTTTGAGACTGCACTTACTTTTCTTCATATTTGAGGGACAATGCAAAATCTGCTTTATCTGCCCCATTATACCGTCGATTCATAAGACAAGCGTAAGTTTTGAGTGGTTTTAACATGAAAAGACTCCAGACAAGTCTCAATACTAGAGTGTACCAAGCTGGCTACTTAAATACCAGTAGAGTATCAATGGTGATGCTTTGGTTAATTCTCACATTTTTTTTTTTTTAAATTCTGTGGGGAAATTTGAGCATGGCCGCAGGTACTCAGAAAGTTTCACTCTATAGAATGATGTATTCAACAATCATTTCATAACTTCATTGTTAACTCACTTTGAACAAACACTTTGGTAGTGTTAAATTAGGGCCATGTGCAGCTGGGAGTTTTGTATTTGTTCGTTTGCTGTTGTTGTTTTTTCAAAATGAAAAGATTGTTATACAAAGAATATTGGCAAGTAGACCTGTGGACGCTGCGAAGACTTACGAAGACTTGGCTGAAGCCCCGTTTCCGTATGGCGCTTTACTGATGGTGTTGCCTCCGGTATGAGTTCACGGTCGCTATAGCGCAGAGCAGATGCCTCGCAGGGCCCTTATTAGCCACTTGTGACACATCTTCACTGGAGTACGTTGTGCCCGCGCGCTCGAAGCTCATTGGAGTGCATTGCCCAGAAGGCGGTACATAAATGTGCTCGTTGAAGAAAGGTCGACTATCACTTACCTCCCCCGCTGCCTTTTTTCCCCCAGCCACATTGCGCATGAAGACTTATCCATGGTTCTGTCGTTGGCGAAGTCTGTGACGTGCTTCTCGAGCCCCAACGACGACAAATGAATTCACTACAATCCCCGCGATATTTGAGTTCTTCTTACTTGTTTTCTTGTTTCCGCAAGTGTTGATTCTAGGTGCCTCGGTTCCAGCTTCTACGTTTACTATTCTCCCCATATATTTATGATAAAGTCAACCCTTTCATTCTGTTTTCACAGCTTGGCATATAAACGTACTACGTTCCTGCCAAGGTATACACGTGTATAAATGCCTTGGTTATGCATTCCTTTACTGTATAGATATGACAATAATGTACACCTTTGTGATGTATATAGGCCTACCATGCAGGTATACTATATCCAGGGTTATACATTAGCGGTGGTCCGGTGGACTGGTGGCCCAGTGAAAAACCCAGGCCACTGAAAAATTGATGTTGGGCCACCAACAATTGATGTTTTGGCCATCAACAATTGATGTTTTGGCCATCAAATATTTCTTTTGGTGGCTCGATTGGGCAGCATACATCCCAAATGAATATTATGTTTTTTTATTATTTCAGGCCACTAAATTTCACATGAAATGATTTTTAGTAGCACTCGAGGTTTGAGCGGGGAGGGGGGGGGGCATTTTTCCTTTTTCTCACTCCCCCCCCCCCCCCACTTTCCCTTTCGATGGGTAGTCCTCGGAACCCTCGGAAGCCCTCAGATATTCATGGGTTTTATTTTGATTTGTTTGTTGGTCAGGTAGTTGTTGTTTTTTGATACGGAAGGGTACGTGTGTGAGGGATGGGGTCTGCCCACCCCCCCCCCCAGGCTACTTAACAACATAGCAATGAAATAAACATAGTTTCATATTTATTGATGAAGTGACTTGGACTTTACGAAAGGTCACATTTTTAAACCTTTAAACATAATACGGTTAAACATAATACGGTTAAACTTCACAGGATGATTTTTCTCTTCTTTTTTTTTTTCATGCGGGGGCGTACAAGTAGGTTTGGAAAGCCCTCCCAAGGTGTGAGCAATTACTGTTACCCACTTACTTAAATCCTTGTAATCACAAAATTGTGATGCGGTGGCACAGATTCCCTTGGTTTAAGAAGAAAAAAGGCTGTGAAAAGATCAAAAAATTGAGAGTACGTTATCACATTTAAGATATCACAATCATGTCTCAACAAAATAGGGACAAATATTCCTGCCCACCTTATGAAAACAGTCAATATTTTCTGCAATGTAGGCCTATACCACGGAAGGAAAATCTCGTTGGGTTTGTGACCACGTAATAAAGGTAGATAAATATTTTGTTTATCTCTTTTAGGAGACGACAGAACCATCCAAGTGGCTTGAAACTAGAGATTCACAAAGTGAGCCTAAAACTGAAAAGAATCATACCTACAAAAATATGATCATACATTATGAACGTGATCAAAGTGTAGGTATATAAGCAGTGCTTAAAGGACAAGTTCACCTTCATAGACATGTGGATTGAGTGAATGCAGCAATGTTAATACTCTAGAACGCAATCAGCAAGAGTTTGAGAAAAATTGGACAATCCGTGTAAACGTTCCTACTTAGTCATTGCTAGATGAGAATACTACTAAAGCTTGTGATGTCACATGTGTACAACGATATAAAGAAAATATAAGGAAAATTCAAGATATTTTCCCTTTTCTCGCATGATAAAAGAACACTTTACTTCCCTCTTTCAGAAGGCAAGGGGAATAATGTTACCCTTAACATACGTCAGTGACGAGTCGAGGAAATGTGCACTTTTTTTTCAAAAAGTATCATTTTCTGAAATTCTCTTTATATTTTCCTTATATCGTTGTATACGCATATGACATCATACACTATAGTAGTCTTCTCATCCAGCAGTGTCTGTGTAGATAATTGAAAAATTCATAACATTTGAACGGATTGTCTAATCTCCAAATTTTCAATGTTGTATTCCACAAATATTACTGCATTCACTAAATCCACATGTATATGAAGGTGGACTTGTCCTTTAATTTAACTCTGTTGATGAAAATGGTTCTCTTTTTCCTCAGTATGTCATTATCAGAACGTTAGGCTAAGGTACAGTTAAAGGGAAATTCCTAACGATTTTCACAACTAATATTTCACATCATGTAGTACATAAATATTGATAGTATCATGTAGAGAACTGTATAATTTTTGTGCTTCTTGAGCAGATAAACCAATACCAACATAATGACACTGAAAAAGGATGATGATAAATAATTCCATTACCATACCACTTGCTTAACAACTTCACCTGTGTAGAATTTATGCATGGTTTCTTCTTTTGTTCTGCTTCCCTTAGCACCCAATCATGCATTCTTATGTAAAGCTGCTTTGGCATCATCCTCGTTCACTGTGATTTAATAAGTTGTGAAAATATTCTTATTCCTAATTACAGTCACTATAAATTCTGAAACTCTGTATCAACTACAGCCAATTATTTATAGATGTTCAAATGCTAACGTCTGAAAAATCACCTGGATATGTCCTTTAAAGGGATGGCTAAGTATTGGTGGAGATGAGGACTGGACTTTTTACTTTCTGCGAGATACCAAGAAACCACTTATGGAATGATACAGAGCGTGCCATTCTGAGAGGAATTCAAAGTTTATAGGCCCCCTATGATAAAAATGATTTTGGAATGGCTGATACATTCAAAAACAAAGTAAACCAAAGCGATCATAATAAAAGATGGGTCCCATCTTTATTAGGATTCCTCTGTTCTGGATATCTCAGCCATTTCAAACCAATTTTCTTCAAATTAACATTGAATCCCTCTTGGCCCTCTTGGAATTACATGCTCTTTCATATTTCTTATGAGGTTTTTCATTATTTCACAAAAATACACACACAAAAAAATGTCAGAAATCCGAAGTTAAGTCTCAACCAAAACTATGCGATCCCTTTAAGTGAGGCAGAGTGCAATGAGAGCACTTACCGTGTAATCATTGCATGTTGAATGTTCTCGAAACGCATGCTATAGACAATCATGCCACGGCTGAAAAGTATTGGCAAAATGCCAACATGGTCTGCCACTATGGTAGTAGGTCACGTCATTGGTGACGACGTATAATGAATGATTAAGGCAAGAATTGCTGAGGCGGAATGCAAGCCCAGTCATTCATTCAATTTAGGAATAAAAGAATCTCTTATCAGATTTGAAGGGGAATAGGCCTACTTCAGTTGCCACATTTGATCCATTCATCCGACACTTTTTCGGAAATTGAAATTGCCAGCGTGCATCGCAGGCATCTCAGAAGGCTGATGAACGTGGTAACATTAAGTTTGGTTCAGATCGAGGAAAATGAGCCCATTATGCTGGAGAGTCGCTCATGAATGAAAGCAGGCGAGTGGGGCATTAAGATCTCAGCTTAGCCTTTCTACCAGGATTGAGGTCATGGCCATTTTTCATTCTCAGCTTGTTAGCCTATATTCAAATTCATGACTTTAAAAGAAATACTGTTTACAATATGCTATCATCATGATACATATCCAGCTGTACTTAGATACATTTTGGATGAATATGTTATTTGCATATCGTTTATTGGGTGATCCACTTTTTACAAATTGCGCTTTTCAGTAGACCTCTTTTCCATCGCTATACTTCTTTTTCATTATTTGTTCGTTGTCATTCTTGCAAAGTTTGCGTTGTTTCTGTCATATTATTTTATTCATACTTACATTTTGTATTATGTTATTACTTGTACTTCGTACAGATTGCAATTAATTTTAACAATGTTATTTGTCAGACGTATCGTTTGTATTATGTATTACCTTATTTGAATAAAAAAGGTATAACTGAAGTTAAATGAACTGAATTGTCTGAGGAATTGAAAAAACAAACAAACTGGGCTCCTCTAAAGAATATTACCAGCCTACCGAGAAGAGAATCAAGTTGTTGAATTTAATTGATGTTTTATTTTCACTGCCCAATGAGGGAGTGAGACTTGGACTTGATTATTGTTGTTTTTTCGTCAGCATATGAACTGATATCTTTTAAAGCCACAGGTCACATGTGACTGAGAAATGACGCACGAAAATCAGTACATTGTTATATAAAAACGTAATGTGTATCATTTGTGAATATTTTACGTGGCACAGATATCATGTACGTAGGCCTACTGCATTTTTCTAAATTCCTGCTAAATATATGTGAAAAAATTATATTATTTCGAACGTTAGTGTTATGCTGCTTCAAATTCAAAGGGAAGAGTGCGATATATTACAAATCAGCAAGAGTTGAATTTCGAATGTAATTAGAAAATTCTTTCACGGCATATTTTTGTGTGTGTGTGATGTTTACTGAAATGTCAATAAAGCCTTACGCGGCATTTTGACAATTTGCGAAGTGACGAATGCACCCCTCTCATTGGATTTCCTATTTCTCTCTTTTTGTACATTGTTGAAGGAAAAGAGTGCAAAGTGACGTTGTACATGTGCCAGCCTGTGAAAGAGGCGGCACATGGAAATCACTGAATTCAATAAAAACAATGAGAACCTCTTATCTCCTGAAGAAAAAAAATCTTCCAATGAATTACATCTCGTAATGTAGGTATGACTTGCAAGTGCTGTGTACCGGCTGCTGAAACACATAATAAACCACTCAAAATGGCACCATGAATTTCAGGTTTCAGGTTTATTTAACACTTCCATAAAAATCAACATATAACAGAAACAAACAGCATTACAGTCAAGAAGACTACATAAAAGCATTTGTATTACAACAACATTTATGAGAAATACAACATAACAAAATGATTGGATAGTGTTTGGAGACAAGCAGGAAGGCACAGCCTTATATTTAAGCCTGTCTCCCCCAAAAAATGCATATATATTTATTATAGTGAATCATGTCATTGAAAATATATAAATTTGATAAATATAAAGACATCTCAACTTCAACAATCAAAAACATGATTATACACGCCTATATACAGATACACACACATATATATACGCACACCTACACACAAACAGCCGAACAGTCAGAAAATTCTTTGTATCGATTTAAAAGGTATTAATTGTATCTCCTTTGGAATAATCGTAATGACGTGCTGCTTGGAATATCAGGAGGAATTCCATTCCATATTTTAGGTCCATTGACAAATATCGATTTTTGAGACGGCAAGGTTCTGGCAAAAGGAACAGCATATATATTAGCATTTCTCATATTATATCTACAATTAACATATAACTTAATATAATCTAATAAACTTTTAGGTTAAAACATATATACATGAATATTGCCCCTGTTTGGTACCAGAAAGAGTCGTTGCGAACCATCACCGAAAATGTTATATCCTCCATGGAGATACAACGTTTGGATAGTTCCATGTGAGCACTGTATACCCCCAGGCATTGATCAAGCCCTTGGGCGTTAAAGGTAGTAGTCGCTCCGCTTCCTTTGGCCCCACTTCAATCATTTACTTGTCACTTTTGTCTGCTGCAAACGTAAAGATACCGTTACAGTGAATTATCAGCCGCCATAGGCATACAAAGTTTGTACTTTTAAATATGTTATTATCATGTACATGCATCCATCCATTCATTAATAAAAAGGATGAATAGATGAATGGATGAATAGAGTTCGAATCTCATCTAGTTCCTATGTCCTTTGACAAGTTTATCTTCCTTTTTTCCTTTTTTACCCACTATGTCCCTCTCGACATCGGTGTCTTAATGAGTATCTGGCAACGCCGTTGTCATGATACTGGCACGGCCCTCCGTTACAGCAGTAGCAACTCTGAAGAGGGTATCTTGAATAAAGGAGACCATAAGAGACCATTTTCGATAGATAGATAGATAGACAGATATATAGAAGTTGGTTTATTTCTTCAAAAGGAAAAAGAAAGGAAAAAGAAAGAATTGCGTGTTCTTGATGTAAATATACAAACGAAACAAAACAATACGATACAACAGTCATTCACATTAAACAGTCTATGCAAAAAAAAAGTTAGCCTTATTGCATACACATGTACACATTATACTACAAAAATACAATTCTTTTTCAAAATACAATATTCCATCAACAACTATCACACATAGATAAGCAGCAGAAAAAAAAAAATGATTTAGAGTATCAAAAGATGCAAATAGACTTTTTTTCGATAATTATTATCATCTACTGAACGTTTTGGCACTCTATTATCTGTCGTCTGTAAATGAGCTTTCATTCCGTTTGTCGATTTGTTATCATCGTTGTTGTTTTTTGTATTCTATCCGAAACTTTTATGCAAGTTCTGCCAGTGACGAGGTCTACCTCTCGCTGCCCTTAGCATGCTAAAGCAGAATCAGTAACCATGATAGAGTGTCACGTGGAATGATCGTCGAAGAGTAAACTAATACGCGTCCAAATTGCCCCGACTCTCGAACTAAAGCATGATCAAGCAACGTTCTCCACAAGACTTGATGTTGTGCTCATTGCCTCCTCTTCCGTTCCACGTTTCTTTCATCAGTGTTAAAGGTTACATGTCTCATCGGCATACACTCTCACTTTCACTAGATTTCATCCATGGGAAACAATTTACATCAAAGCAGCGTGCCTAAGTTACCCGTTCAATCACCTTTTTGTTAGTCTGGAAAGATGAGTACTTTTGTTCTCTTTTATGCTACTTTGAACATGTTGAACACGTTGTTCATTCGCTCTGAGATGCAGATATCACAGACGAGATGATAGCCCCATGTATTATAATCTTGAATTCATAGCATGATATTCGTTTTAGGTTCGTCAGCATCTCCAGACATAGAACTTAATATTTAATGTTTAGGACTAAATGTGAAATGTCGGGGTTTTTACGTTTCCAACACAGAAATTGTATATCAAATCAGCGCTGTTATGTGCGATAGGGTTGCGGCCCTTCTGTAGTTGAATATTAGATAATCTTTATTGGTGCAGCTCTCTCTCTCTTGAACTCTCGAACTGTCGTTTATCCTTCATTCCTATTTTAGTCCACAACTATCACTTATCCGTTGTCTGCCACAACTATTCTGTTATCATGGTCATACTCTTCTTCATTTCAAGTTCTGAATTCAAAGCTGCACTTGTCGTTCCCTACAGTCGCTTCTAGGCCTCGTGACATGCATGGCTTTATAGCTTAAATGTCATGATCGGCAGATGATCGCTAAATTCTGCCCGATATATTATACTTGACACTGGTCACTCGGTCAATTCATAATCCAGGGAACTCTTGTGGCTGTGATGACCGAAGTCGCATCAGATATGACACAACGTTTCTTGGTCAGCAAAATCGCGCTCCATGATTTGATTTTCCCCCATATAGAGACACAGTGATGTGACACGGACAGACAAATGGGATCATAGGTACATGCCTTGAATTCTGCCGTTCGTAGGCCGAATAAACTGACGACGTGAAAGTGTATACTGCATGAGATAGTGAAGATTATGTTCAAACAGCAACGACGATGACAATATTTTTGTCATTTCCACATTTTCACATGTTCACTACTCTTCAGCAGTGATGCATATCATAATCATACAGATATTTGTTTTGTTTTACACTACATTCACTCGAATTGCAGTATATTTGAGTTTATTTGGATTAATGTCATTATTTCTTGAATATATGAGTACTACGACGACTCAATGTTCCATACATAAGTTTGTAAAAGCGTTATTACGACTAACAGCGGCAGGATATTACCTCCTGAAATGAAAGCCTACCGAAGTTATAATCTTCAATTGTGACAATTACAATATACCAACACAAATTTTATAACAATGTAACTCTATTTTTTTTAAAACTAAGAAACAGAATAAATACAAACAAACAAGCAAAAACAACGGGGATTATGGGAGGCCAAGTTATGATGCTTGCGCAGAGTCAAAACCCCTGATCAGCAGTTTCATAGACTTTTGCATTACTCATGTCGTCCCATTATTACACGTTTTTACAACAGTGTGGACCCGGCAGACCCAAATTTAGAGGGGACTTTTGGACCTTTTAAAAATATTCTTAAAAGAAAGAGTAAAATTCTTTAAGCAAACAGTGAAAATTTGATCAGAATTGCAGAAAAAATTAGGGAAGCTATGAAAAAAAGATGCGACTTTTGCTGATATAATTTGCAAAACAGTTCTCGACCACTTCTGTGGAATACGCAAACAAGTGAGCTAGGATGTCATCACCTCACAATGTTTTATTGATCGTGTACAAAAAAATGAGGAAAATTTGATTGTTCTTCTATAAAAAGTGTATTATGTTACTCCTAATTGAATAAATTCAAAGTAATGATCAGTCAGACGGTTTTGAATTTAGACTGGGGCATAAAGAATCTGGAAATCTACATATTTTGTGTACAAACTATTATTACGATTTCTACTCACTAATTTCCACGTTCATTACTGACTGTTCAAGAAGCGTTTCGTGAAAATTAGGGAAACTTCACAATGTCAAACCTTCTCTAAGTTTGATCCGATTTCGATCATTTCTTTTTTTACTGTTTAATGTTATCCTTTCAAAATTGTACATTTCCTTATCAGATTAACGCTTAATCTGGTCAGGAACTCCCCTTAAAGCAGTCCCATCTCGCTCAAACGGCAACTATAATTGCCAAAATACATTGTCCAACTCACCGATAGCCATGTCAAATTCAAATCACCCTTAAGAGACCAATATAAATCTATATACATTCAAGCAGGGAAAATTTAAGAATAGCCTCTACGCGTTTCTGCCAAATTTGGAGGCACCTTTAAACTTGTACCCTTCATATTAGATTTGTTGGAAAATTGGAAGAACTTGGGGGAAAGGGATGATATTTATAGCCCCTGGAGATACGTCACGTTTGGTCATCTCATTCCCTTTAGGCTACGTGAGCTGTTTTTCGCTCGAGTTGTGAAATCATTAATTGCATTACCCAAGTTGCGATGCGAAATAGAATACATTGGTTTGGTTTTTTTTTTTTCTTTGAATCGATCGGACCTTCATGCATGTTATCGGGGACGGTCTCTAATGGAACACACGAACTTTGTGTTTGAATGATTGATTTGATTTTGATTAGAGACGTTTTGTAGCAGCGTTGTAAATCTGAGACATTTGTTTGTTTGTTCGAGTATCAGTTAGGATATATTAACCTTCACCCCCGCCCCCCCCCCCTTCTGCACTGCTAGAAAAACCTCCGGAGAGTGAACCCAGACAATAACTTTGTGGAGGGCTCTCATGATTGGTAACCGTTGTTGCTATCTGTTTGTTGTTGTTTTCTTTAACAGGTTAGATCACGTGTAATAGCTCCAGGGTTAGATTGTATGTAGGCCTATGTACAGGTCATGCAGATTGTGGCGAAGCATGCCCTTGAAGTACTTGAAGCACTGTGGCGCTTTTAACGTTTATTCCTTCAACTTCAACTTCAACTTCAACTTTATTTTCATTTCCATTGAATAAACAGGGAGAATTATATACAGTGCATTAACAGAACATATTTGTAACAATTTCAAAGAAAAACGTACATGTGATCACGAGTAACAACATAACAACATAGATTCATTTTCTAAGGTATATACATATGCATAATACAAGAATTGGAATGGGAATGGAGGGTCCCACTAAAAAGCAGAGCTTGTAGGGTTTGGGACCCTCGGAAAATACATAAGAGAACAAATAATGACTTAATGAAACTGTAAACATTACATGAAGCAAAATCAAAGAAACCGATGTCAAATGACATGAAATCAACTTAGGGAGGAAAAAAAAAAAGAAATAAAAAAGGAAAAAGAAAAAAAAAAAGAAAAAATGAGACTACAACACGCGCCATCGTGCATCGTGGACACAAGCAGACTGGACTTGACGCTCCCTGGATTGATATTGCGAAGGATTGGGTACATATACCGGTATGAATGCAGAAGAGTGGACCAAAAAAGAAAAAAAAAAGAAAAAGAAGAGAAAGAGAATAGGCACACTGTTATACGGTACAATAAAAGTAATATCTGAGGAAAACTTATGTTTGACAGATTATTTTTCTTTAAAAAAAAATGATTTCTGTATGATTGTTTAATGCTTGTAAAAAATGACGTGAGACAATAAAAACGAACCTTATTCGGTTGTATATCATAAGATCTCAATAAAAATAGTTTTAATTTGTTCTTGAAAGAATTCAAAGTTTGTGCTGATAGTATGTCGTTGGGAAGTGAGTTCCAATACTTTGGCCCATCGAAGATGAAGGTGTGCTGAGCCAGCAAAATCCTAAAAAATGGCAAATGGAATTCATTGGATCGCCTTATTGGATAATTGTGAACGGATTGATTTTTTGAAAACATTGTTTCAAATATATTTGGAAGCTTATTTTTATTATAATTATATGTATTTCATGAATTTGAATAATTTCATGAATTTGAATTATACATAAGTTGTCCTAAATTAAACAAATACAAATCTTTGATTTTTAATATTTCATTTTCAAAAATTAACGGATCAGTATGAGACAAAAATGCAGTGTGATATATGATATTCTTCTTAAGAAAAAGGCTCTTCGTATATGCACACATTCAAATTTTTTGGCTCACACTGATCCCATATTTTATAGCCTAAAAACTCTAAAGGCCCATGATATACATTTATACCTAACTGCCATATTTATGTATAAACACATTCGAAATTTATTACCATTTTTCCATAATGCCCTTGTAACCAATGACCATATTCACCCATACCCTACCCGTCGTTCCCATGATTTTCATTTAAGTAATCCAAAGCTTTTACTTGCTCAAAAGTCGATTAGACATCACGGTCCGGATACATGGAACACTCTTCCTGAGGAGTTGAAACAGTGTGCCTCCTTGTTTTCATTCAAAGCAAACTTAAAGAAGCATATTTTACTACAGTATACTTCAAATACGACTCATGTTGGTCTCCCGATAGCAACATCGCATGTCGTTCCCTCTTCCAACAAACCAATTCTATTATTCTAAATTCCAGCCTATCTGCCCCTGTGCACTTTCAAGCACTTGCACGCACATTCACCACCACCACACATCAGAGTTTATTTTCCCCTGCTATCTTCGCAGCGGAATTTGTATTGTTACGAATCTAGTATGTCCCTACCTTTTCCTCGGGCCGGCCATCTTTTCAAGCAATGCTTACAATGGCGGCCCTCTGCATTATCGCTTCTTTAAAAAAAAATATATGATACGCAGTGACTTCTTTTGTAACAGAAGTAATTTATCTAAGAATGTTTGATGTGTATTTCCCCACACGAGAATAAGACTATATGAGGGATGAATGTAATGTAAGCAGGGACGACAAAGGAAGACAAAATTTAATCTGGTTAATTATACCTATATTTCGTGAAATAATCTTACATGTACTATCAATATGAAATTTCCATGAAAGCTTATTATCAACTGTTATTCCAAAAAAAAAAAAAAAATTGACATGAGAAACATTTTCCAGCGGAGTGCCATCAAAGACAATATCAACAGGTATTGCCTCTATGGAGTTGCTAAAAAGCATATATTTTGTTTTTTGAAGATTGAGAGATAATTTTTTAGCTTTTATCCATTGAGCAACTTTTTCTATTTCAAAATTTAATGTATTTACAAGGGTAAGAGGATTATTATGCGAAAAAATGAATAAAGGTGTCAAGGGATGGTGAGTATATACACTACATCTTTGGGTAGACTGTTGCAGAAAAAAGAAGAAGAAATGTCTCTCCAAAAAGAGGGTCTCTGGTGGGGGAGGGGAGGGGGGGGGGGGGACAAGGAATAACATTGTTCGTTGTATCCTCAAGTTGGTGTCCGTAAGGAAGCAGGCAAGTATGTTGTCCGGGTACAACAGGGTGGTTGGTGGTACATCGCAGTTGCTTTGACTTTCATTTCGCGATGTTCCCGGGTTCCTTCGACGTAATGAAGACACTACCTTTTCTGTACAAACTGTTTTTTTTTTTTGTTTTTTTTTTTTAACAAAGAAAAAAATCAACAAACGGACCGTGTTGAACTGATTCAACTTTGAATGAATTCCTCCTAGTATTGGGTCCCAAAGGCAAATGGCATATATTTCACAATGGGTGGACAAGGGTGTTATTGCAGCATACCATCTTCATGGAACGGGGGCACGTACGTCCGATCAAAGAGTTCCCACTTCTTGGCGTGAGCAAGTGAAGTGGGATCTTTTACACGTGCGAGTCGATCATGATTCCCTCACCCATAAGTGTTAACATAGGCTCAGTTGGGCTCGAACCCGATTCCATTCGATTGCACGCAGACGGTTTGATTAGTAAGCAGCAGTTGCACGTACGGCATCACCTTTGGCCAAATATCGGGCACTTGCCTTAAATGTAGGCTTTTACGTAAACGTGATGGAGATGTATGCACCTTATCTTTGAGACACATCAGTGTTTCATTCAAGTTAGAATTAGTTGGCTCCTTATGTACCTCCCGATCTCGTCAAGCACTCGATACTCATGGTGGAGAAAATGTACTCAATGGCCCGAATTCACGAAGGTGGTACAAATGAAACCATGGTTTAAACCATGGACAAAAACCACGGAGCGCCAAGCGTCGCATGGAATATTTCGTTACGAAATTGGTCATTTTGTCGACAAAATGACCTTTTCGTTAACGAAATTATGATTTCGTGGACGAAATGTCCATTTAGTTACAAATTGTTGTCATTTCGTTACAAAAAATCATTTCATCGACGAAATGACTGATTTCGTAACGAAATATTCCATGCGGCACTTGGCGCTCCATGGTTTTTGTCCATGGTTTAAACCATCGTTTCATATGTACCACCTTCGTGAATTCGGGCCCTAGAGTTCAGGCTGTACGCTGCGTGTAACACACATGCAAATGGGATACGGTGGATTCCCGTGATAAAGAGGTCATCGAGACCGGCAATTTTCTTTCGTTATATCGAAATTTCGTTATAACCGAAGAAAGAAACAATAAAAAAAAACCCACATAGAGCAGATAATGTTGCGGGCCGAATTTTTACTTTGTTGTAACCGGAATTTAGTTATAACCGTGTTCGTTATAACGGGAGTGCACTGTATGCCGTATGCCGGTATAGGCAGATAAGGAGAGAAGAGTGGGAAAGAAGGGGGGTGCAGGAGAGTGAAAGAGGTGAGAAAAAAAAAATCACGAATGAACACGATTTTACCAAAGTTCGAAGAGAGGGATAAACTCGGGAATTTCAAATTCATCATTGTTGCTTATTTGTACATTTTTGATGATGCTAGTCTATGGTGTAAAGTTATTCATTTAAACATTTCATGATGATGCTAATCTATGAAATCAAAAATCTTTTCAAAATCGGATACAAATTGTATTACTTGAACCATTTTTTTTTTAACCTTAAGGTTTAAAGTTTTACCGTCTGAAAGGAGCACGACATGACGGTGTCTATTCACACCCACAACGAAAAGGGGGCTGTGTGAATATTATTCGCGTCGTGTAAGTGCGGGGTTGACAGGAGTGGTACACACCTGTGAATGCATCGAGTAACCACGCGTGCCGTTTAGTGTTTCGACATCACGTTTTCGCGTCTGAGGTGTCTTACGAGTGCGGCGATTAACGATTTACTTGTCTCGCCATACGTCCGCATGTTCATTTGCAATGAGGGCGTGAGCAGACAGCCTTTGAATAAGAACACCAGAGCAGGTAAACTTTTTTATTTCTCTTTTTCTTGTTAAACTAGATCACTGGCGTAAATCCGTGCCGAGGAATGGGGGGGGGGGGGGGCAGGGGGGGGGGGGGAGGAGAAGATGATAGGCACTGCATACTAACACGAGTGTCTACCTACAAATATAAAATGAAAAGAAATAAACGAAATGGTGATGTGGATATTTATTTCTGTATATGTAGTAAATGTTTCATAATTTTTATCGGTTTTCTAAATTTTCTTGAATAAAGTCAATTAAAACAATGGCCTAAAAACTCAACCTAATCCACAATAATCGATACAATCGTATTGTTTTTACACATGTAGGGCCTATAATTATGTTTTGCTATTCTGTACAGCACAATTTCTTCAATGTTGCTGTCAAATACGAACATGTACAACTGATAATGTTCTAATATCATTCAATTTCATGAAATTCTTCCGTGAAATATTGTCAGCAAATTAAAGTCTTTCTGGAGCTATTACTATCAGAATTTAAACGTCTGTGACAGCGCAAGGTAAACCACTGACTAAAGCTGCCGCCACGTTTCAAAATGGCCGGTGAAATAAAGTCATCAGCCAGTCGGTTTATAAATGGAATGACAAAGAGCAACCTTGCTCTTCCTCTTAAAGGTCATCGATGTCGCCCAATCTGTTCATGAGTAATTATTCCACTAAGGCCCCCATCTCACTAGGAAGGCGACCATGGCGACCATGGCGATCTGTGACGATCTGTGAGGATTAAACAAATCGTGGCGCGATCACCGTCCGTCTCCATTTTTGGCCTCCGAGGCGATTATGCTACGATTTCTCTACGCTCAACCTGCGCTGTAGGCGATAGTGCCACGATAATGCTACGCCGCTGCCACACTGCAAAAAGTCCGGTGTTAAATAGTGAACACCGAGCTGGTGTTAAATTTTCGGTGCTCATTTATGGTGTTAAATTAACACCCTCGGGTGTCATTTCCAAATTCTAAACTGTTTTTTGAAGAGTTTCTTAGTAACTGCACTTCTTGTTGATTTTTAATTTAAACAAGACGATCAAGAATTTTACATTAAAATACTAGATTTTTGAAAAAATTTGAAAATAAATTTACACCAAAGTAACACCAGCTGGTGTGGTCCCTTATTGAAGCTGGACGGGTGTTAAACCATTGATATTAACACCAACAAATATCAAATCAACACCATGTGGTGTCATTTTTTAATTAACACCAGTACAGTGTCAAAATAACACCAGGTACAGTGTCAAATTAGCACTACGAAGTGTCAGGTGAACACTTTTCAACACCATCACAGTGCATTTTTAACACCTGTGGGTGTGGTCCTTTATTGAAGTTTGATCGGTGTTAGATTTAACACCCGTGGTGTTAAATCTAACACCCATGTTTTTACAGTGCACGTTTTTGCCGCTTTTCCAAACCGACGAGACGCGCTGTTTCTACGATCAAAACAATCGTATTGCGATATTTGTACGCTTATCAAGACCTAGCTACAACAGTGATACGATCGGAGCGACAGTGATACGTTTACGCTGGGCTCATGCTACGATCTCAAGCGATCGGGTTATAAAATGGGTTTCATGACTGAATTTCTTCAGGCAGATGCCAGTGTCAAACCACCATGGATATGCAGAATATGGTTTTACCCTTACATCTTAGCATTCTAGAACACACCATATAGAACCTGATGTGAAATTGCACTATTAGTTAAGTCATCCATTCAGTTAAAAGGGTAAATATGTGTATATAACATTAAAGATCCGGCCTACGAGCAAACTACAAATCGTATCCTTCATTGAGACAATTTTATGAAGATATATTTGAAAAAATTACAACTTCATTTACTTTCATTGACTTGCAATGGTATATGACAAACAAACAATTTAATAAACAGAGTAGATTCGTACTGAGTGTACATGGAAAATGAATTTTGTACGCTTTTCTCCATGTTCACCTTCCTTGTCTGTGCATCACTTTCTTTCGTTCATAGCTGTTTTTGTTACGTTTTTAATGCGCTCGTGAGACGATTGTGATACGCTCTAAAACCACGGCGACCTCGCTACGGAAGTTTTGGACATGTTCAAAACTTCCGTAGCGAGATCGCCGACCATGGCGATGGTGGCGACCCTCCGCTCTTCTGAACCGCTCAAGATACGATGGAGAAGATTTAAAGCGATCAAGCCACGATCCGCCGCGCTTTGTCGATTTTTGATGATCGTAGCGGAATCGCCGTCTAGTGAGATAGGGGTATAATCAAGAGGACAACACAAATAGTGTCGTCTTGTTTTGTGTGTGTGTGTGTGTGTGTGTGTGTGTGTGTGTTATATCAAGCAAGGATGTAGCTCACAACTAACGATTCCATTTATGCGACGACCATGGTAATTGACGAAAGAGTTGGAACGAAAGTACTTGGTAGTCCAGGAAAAACTGGATGATCATATAGGTCAACGAGTCAGAGTGAATCGGAATGGTGTAGCCCAGAATGCAGACGCATTCATCCTCTATAATCAAACATGACAACAAGCAAACACCAAACTTCAAGCACCAGATGAAGTTTGGTGTTTGCTTGTTGTCATGTTTGATTCAAAGAACCAAACGCCAGACACCTATCTGGCTAACAAGAAAACACCAGACACTAATCTGGCTAACAAGCAAACACCACCAGACACCAATCTGGCTAACAAGCAAACACCACCAGACATCAACCCCGCTAACAAGAAAACACCAGACACCAATCCGACTAACAAGCAAACACCACCAGACACCAATCCCGCTATCAAGTAAACACCAGACACCAATCCAGCTAACAAGCAAACACCACCAGACACCAATCTGGCTAACAAGAAAACACCAGACCCCAATCCGGCTCACACGCACACGCCAGCGCCCCTTTCTTTGTAACATTGCTTTCCTGGCGCAATTTCGTCTTCCTCGGAGCGCCAAATTCTAACTAATCAGCCGTCGACAGCACGTAGCTCCTGAGGGATGCCCTGACAGGTACGGAAGTTGTATAGTTCCACGTTCAGGGATTAGAGTGGCCCGGAGCGGCTTGACACATGGCGTGCTCTTAAAGGGAGAAGTCTGAGAAAAATTAAAGCAAGAAAATCAGCACACGCACACACATACGCAAACCGACGCACAACAACAAAAACAATAATAACAACAACAACACACAACTAAATGTAGGCCTACATGTTTAACTACAGAGTCACTTGTCCTTCATGCATGGAGATTATGCATGGTGTGTGATAACAGGTGATAGTTTGAGTCAGAACCTTATTACTTTAGAATTGTATTTTGTTTTTCCACTTCGGAACTCTGTTTCTTCAATGACGGTATAGCAAAACAACAAAACAATTACAAGAGCACCGGGGAATGTGACATGGAATTAAGTACAATTTGTTGCGAAATACGAGTAATGATTTCTGTCCCCGGGCACACCTGCACTGAAAAGGTCACAAGCAACAGCAGCAACATCACATTCAGACAGACAAACACGCACACACACACACACACACACACATACACATACGCAGAGACGGATTGACATATAAACGCACGCCCGTCAACATACCAACACTGGACAAAGCGACATCGTCTTCAATTACTCGAAAAGCAGAGAAAACCGGTGTCAAGTTAGCGTAGCGCTCATCGCCTTGCGCGAAATGAAGTTCCCATGTGTAGTTCGCATTTCTTGTACCGGAAAAAAAAGGGCTTTTGGTTGTAGGCCTTCCTGGTGGGTAAAATAAGGTGAGCATTAGGTTCGTTTTTTGCCACCGCGTTTATCTCCTGGTGGAGTTCTCGTCACGCATAGGGAATTCTTGGAAACTAGTTGTTGTCGCTGAACATGACTCGTGTCTTGAGGTGACATCTCTCTTCTAGTCACAGGGTGGTCTTGGGTATTGATGGTTGAGCATTAACCTTACATCTAAGTATGGATGAAATGTGGCTCGACAAAACAAAACAAAACAAAACCAAAACAAAGCTGTAGCCAGTTTGCAAAACTCGTCTTTATACCCCGTTCCCACTGCCGATCAGATCGACTCGATCAAGCGAGATCAATCCCGATCACCTATTTTTACCAGAGCAATCCCGACCAAATGCTCGATCGTCCTGCAACACGATCCCTTCCCGACCGCTATTCGATCTTTTACGATCCACATTCGACCATTCTCGACATCTCCAGAATCTCTCCTCGACAACCACACAGATCTCTGCTCGAACATCCCGATCTACACACAATCAATACACGATCGCTACACGGTCAATACTCGATTTCTTCTAGACTTCTTAGACCAGCTCGACATTACTCGATCTGTGTAAGATCTTGCATCGAACGGTTCGGGAGGTTCGTACAGTGATCGAGTGAAAGAAGAATTGGTTACAGTATTCGGTTGGTTATATGCAATGAGACAACACATACTTGAATACGGCGTGGCCCAAAAGAGTGCTATAAAACTGACTATTAATTGCAAAAGCATGAATGAACGAAAGAAATTAATATCTTCAGTATAGGTTTTACCGACCACTTTCGCACTTGTGTCAGTCCATTTGATAAAAGGTTCATTCAATTTAGCGAAAATCCTCATCATTGCACATTCTGTCATTCAAAATTGCAAGTTGTTCGTTCAATATAGCATTCCGATCAATGAGATTTGCACATGTGCCTTTCGAATTCGTAAAACGGGCATTCAAGTTGGCACGTGCTCTTCAGTTATTCAAATTCGCCAGCACTGGCGAAAGGGGTATTTCAGTCATTCAGTCAAATTCCTAACATGTTCATTGAAATTAACATCACGTTATATCTTTTTTGAAAAGGTGATAACATTTAAACGCGCATATGTGACTTATTGTTTCATCCACACATTGTGCTGTTAAGCAGTAAAAGTATCGTATTTTTGACCATAGGCCGTATTATATAACTCGAGTTTGCTGCTCTGTGAACGCCCCTTTTCTTTCATGCATGACATTTTAGGCCTACATGTACCAATACTCTAGTTTAACTTCACCTTCTTACAGTCATGACGGCACAAGTTAGATACAGACGTATTTCTCAAGGCCAACGGGACAGAAAAAGAATCATAGGAATATTTGATGATCATAACCTTGACTTTCTACAACTGGACGACACACGGAATAAAACGCTCAACGGCGAGATAAGTTGTGGCCATGCACATGTTGCACTATCTTCGGACTTGAAGAGTCACTAAGCACATTAAAGAAAAAAATGTTGCCAAAATCTCTTAAATGAGTACGAAAATATGAAATGTAATGACGCTTTGAAAACAATAGCTATGTTAAGAAAATAAAGAAAGAAGCAAACCATAAACATGCGTGCTAAATTGACTGCAAAAGATGTTAAATTGATTGCCAAAAAAATGAATAGGAATGAACGAGAGCAGCAAGTCCGTGATCACGTGACTATATCATTCTAAACTGAACGAATAACCAAATGGTGCTTGTTTTACGAATTTCAGTTGAAAAAAAAAAATGTTAATTAGAATGAGGCTAAAGGTAATTTGGATGCTCCAAAATGAATTTGAATGAAGCGATCATAAAATTGAACTACCGAACATGTCATCTATGGTATATTTTGCTAATATGCAGCAATTAGGAATTGGACTGACAAAAGTGCGAAATTGGCCGGGAAAACCTAGAGTTGATAGAAGCTACACTTCCTATTTTGAAACCACAATCATCAATTCCCGATTCTATAGTCATTTTTCTTGAAAAAAACGATGACAGAGACTGATCACTACTGTTTGTGAGCCACTCAAAAAGGTGCAAAAATGCATTCAGTTGTATTCATTCATTTTAGCCGTTTTCAGTAGTTATTTTTTACGCATCGTTGTCAGTTTTTACGGCTTCACTATCGCTTAGTCAAGTAGGATATCAGTGCCCAAAGTTACAGATTTTGTAAATTACAAATTTTCATGGAGATCAAAGCGCCTGCACGAAGATTTATCATTGTGTCAAATAAAATTTGAGGTGTTCTTTCTATTGAATAATGCAACGATTTCATTCAGTCGCGCATATCTTTTTAAATAAGAGACAGTTTTGTAGCACTCTGTCTGCCCGGATACCATGTATAATACAGGTTTTCCCGGCCAATTTCGCACTTTTGTCAGTTCATTTGATAAAAGGTTCATTCAATTAAGCGAAAATCCTCGTCACTGCACATTCTGTCATTCAAAATTGCAAGTTGTTCGTTCAATTTAGCATTTCGATCAATGAAATTCGCACATGTGTCTTTCGAATTCGTAAAACGGGCATTTAAATTGGCACGTGATCTTCAGTCATTCAAATTCGCCAGTACTGGCAGAAAATGGTATTTCAGTCAATCAATTTCGCGTATGGGCAGTCAAATTCCAAATCATGTTCATTCAAATTGGCGCAATGTTATTTCTATTTTGAAAAGGTGAGAACCGTGATTTATACGTATTTAAATTTGATTTTTTTTTTCATCCACACACTGTTATAAGGTATCTTTGACCCTAAATAACTCGAGTTTGTTGTTCTGAACACCCGTCTTCTTTCACACATGATATCAGAACTATACATGCACCAGTACCATAGATTCAGTTCACTTTCTTATGTCCAGTCATGGAAGCACAAGTTAGATTCAGGCGTATCTCTCAAGAAGACAGGGAATCATAGAAGCATTTGAGGGTAATAACCTTGACAAATTGATGGCTAGGAGCTGATCCAAGATCATTATTACTAATGATGATTTACGCAAAATAGAACCCACCAAATGAAAATAATGAAACATGCAGATGAAAGAAATAATCACGATGCAAATTGAAACCTCCTCCATATTAACGTTATACTGTATCTGTGAATGAAATAATGCTATCAAACATTATAAACACTTACACCTATTTTGAAAGCACTGTTGCAAAGATGATATCAGAATAAAGAATGAATACGAAAATATGAAATGTTATGATTCTTGCAAACAATGAATGAAAATGAATAAAGGAATAAGAGCATAAACTGGTCTGCTAAATTGACTGCAGTAAATGCGAAATTGGATGCCCAAGAATGAATTCGAATGAACGAGCGCAGCGTATACGTGATCACGTGACTATATCATGCTAAATTGAATGAACGATTTGGGAAATGGTGCTTGTATTACGAATTTGAACTGAAAAGTGCTGATTCGAATGATGTTAAAGGTAATTTGAATGCTCCAAAATGAATTTGAATGAAAAGATTACAAAATTGAAATACCGAACATGCCATCTAGGCTAAATTGTGCTAAATTGAATGCAGCAATTAGGAATTGGACTGACGAAAGTGCGAAATTGGCCGGGAAAACCTATATGTGACCCTGCACCTCAAAATACACAAAAAGTCGCCAGACATGAATTTTTAGTTAAAACTATATTCTGAAAGAGCAGACTTTAAGCTTTAAAATGATGTATAACTCAAATCAAATGGACTCTCCTAATCTATCTAAATATTGGAAAGAAACTCAGGAAAAGTGTGAACTGAGAAAAGAGGCTCTGAAGTACAGTGTCTATTCAAGCTCTTAATCTTTAGCAAACCGTGCTGGCAGTGCCATGAATGGGACAAAAACAGAAAGTAAACCACCAGTGTAACAACAATGAAGGGATTATTAGATTAAACTGAAATTAAGCATGCCTCATTAACACATTCTGTCCACAATTAATGCTAACTTTCAAACCAGCAGCACTATTCTTTCAAAAGTTATTAGAGTTGAAAGTGAAGAGTGTGGACAAGGTTTTTCAGAAAATGAAAAAGGGATTCTAAAGACACACCTAATCACACTATTCTACCAAATATGTTCGAGATAAACTACTAAAAAAACACACTTTCCTGCCCGTTTCAAGATACCAAATTTTAGCATAATGTAAAAGAAGACTCGCTCTTTCAGAAAATATGAAAAAGTCAAGTTCGGCTAGGTTGACCCATTTCACTTATTTTCAGTCCTCACGCAAAATCAGTGTGTGCGACTTTATGTTCGTTTTGAGGTGCACGGTCACATATAATAGGTTCGTTCATATATATGCATTCAATATTTGCAGTGGATGTGAAGAATAGCAAATCTAAGTTTAATGTCTCATAAAAAAAGAAAAAAAAATGTTACACCGCCACGCTTCGTAAGTGCATTATATATAGGTGGCTGAAATTAATTTGGTCTAAAATGAAACATAGGCCTATATACCCATAAATGCACCATTATATAGAGTCGAAAAACCATTAAAATTTTGACTGTTCTACAACCCTAATGAGTCGTGTTATCTTTGTCATTATTGTTCTCATTATTAAAGAATGATAAAGTGAATGAAAAATATGTATGTATTCATTGATAAAGTATAGGCCCAAGAGTATATGTAAAAGAAAATACATGTATCATATTAATTTCTAAATTCATGAAGTGTGCTGATATGTGGAACAGAGTACATTATTATGAAAATAAAACAATGTACTAAGTAACATTTTGCACTAGCAAAAATGATGAAAATCTTGGTTGGTTTTTTTTTTTTTTTTTTTTGTCAACTCATCCCAGCCAATCGATATCAAGGCGGACTTCAAGCAATGTACATACAACTCTCAATAAAATAATAAATAAATGTAAAGTCAGTCACTGAGCATTAATTTTATGAATCTACGTTACAACTACTGTTTGAACACGTCAGCGTAAGAAATAGATTTTATAATTAGAACGTTACCAACTTCAACTTTGAAACAGACAAGCTAGCAAAAGAATTCAAGAAACATTTCTCAATTTATAAGTAAAGTGATTAATCTAGAAAATTTCCTTGTGCACGTTACAGTCATATTGCCAGAATACCGAATTTTTCTCAGTTTCAATTGTGTTTCTTTTCTTTCTTTTGGTATTTTTGTCTGGAGAGTCTAATTCTGCTCTGTCTGCTGTTTAGGGTTTGTTGTCTTTTCTCTCTTCGTGGCCCTTTTCTTTTCTTCAGTGGGCCAGGAGTGGCTGAAGATACTGACGACATTTAACTTTTTAACGTGACCAAGGACTGCATATATTTTTTCTTAATACCTCAACATTAAATGAGTGCTAAGAAAGTACGTCTGCACCTGCTGCAACCACTGTCAAAAAGTGCTCGGTATTTGATCGAGTGCCGGTCGAAGCATGATCGAGTTTAGTCGAGTATCAATCGATAGCAGTCCTGTATCGGTCGTGTAGCGGTCGAGTTATTCATGAAACTGATGAATCCTGGATCGAGATGATCTGAAATCAATCGTGTAGCATTCGAGTATAACTCGAGATGATCGGGAACTGAGCTCGGGGAAAAATCTGTCCCGACCACACTAGATTTCTATACGACCGATTCCCGATCAGCTCGATCTCTTCTCGATCACTACCCGAGCTGTTGGTGTTCGGGCTTCCTACTCGAATATTTTGGACATGTCCAAAATTATCGTGAAGGAAGCAGGAGCGATCCCGATCAAGGTAGATCGACCCCGAATCCAATGCCGAGCGAGCCCGACCAGGCTAAAAAAGCTTGATCGGGATTGATCGAGTTGATCTGATCGGCAGTGGGAACGTACCATTACGTACACCTTAATTCTCTTCTATTAGCAGCTGCGCAATGTAATGGTACGTTCCCACTGCCGATCAGATCAACTCGATCAATCCCGATCAAGCTTTTTTGGCCTGGTCGGGCTCGCTCGGCATTGGTATTCGGGGTCGATCTACCTTGATCGGCATCGCTCCTGCTTCCTTCACGATAATTTTGGACATGTCCAAAATATTCGAGTAGGAAGCCCGAACACCAACAGCTCGGGTAGTGATCGAGAAGAGATCGAGCTGATCGGGAATCGGTCGTATAGAAATCTAGTGTGGTCGGGACCGATTTTTCCCCGAGCTCAGTTCCCGATCATCTCGAGTTATACTCGAATGCTACACGATTGATTTCAGATCATCTCGATCCAGGATTCATCAGTTTCATGAATAACTCGACCGCTACACGACCGATACAGGACTGCTGTCGATTGATACTCGACTAAACTCGATCATGCTTCGACCAGCACTCGATCAAATACCGAGCACTTTTTGACAGTGCTTGCAGCAGGTGCAGACGTACTGTCTTAACACTCATTTATTGTTCATGAAAAATATAAGCAGTCCTTGGTCACGTTAAAAAGTTAAATGTCGTCAGTATCTTCAGCCACTCCTGGCCCTCTGAAGAAAAGAAAAGGGCCACGAAGAGAGAAAAGACAACAAATCCTAAACAGCAGACATGGCAGAATTAGACTTTCCAGACAAAAATTTCAGAAGAAAGAAAGGAAACACGACTGAAACTGAGAAAAATTCGGTACTCTGGCAATAAGCCAGTTCGGAGTTAGCTCATGGGCACATTGGTACGAATGACCTTTCTTTTTTCTCAGTTGGTTAGGGGCACTTCACTCGTTTTCAGAGCGACATTATAATGCATAAGCTTTACGTAACAATTTATGGATTCATCAATCCCGTTCAAACAAAGAATAAACTTGCGTAGACCAGATGAGCAGAATGATCTGTTAATTCACACTTGAGAAAGCATCCATTTCATTATTTTGCATTGGATGTATTGACAATCTCTTTGTATTGATATTGCCAAATACCACTTTTGCTGACAGGTGGATGTGCTGGCAAGCGGCATTTATAAGGATTACATGAATGATAATTACATGACAGATGCTTATCCCAGTATATCTAAAAACCAACATGCCTGTTGGTCCGAATGACCTTGTTTCTGCTCATGCGCAAAGTGGAACTCCGAACTGGCTTATATGACTGTAATGTGAAAAGAAATTATTTACTTTAGTTATAATCTGAGAACTGTTTCTTGAATTCTTTTGCTAGCTTGTCTGTTTCAAAGTTGAAGTTGATTACGTTGATATAAAATCTATTTCTTACGCTGACGTGTTAAAACAGTAGTTGTAACTTAGATTCATAAATGCTCAGTACTTTTATTTACGTAGATATTACACTTTTGCTTCGCTTAATAATGTTATTTTTTTATTGAGAGTTGTATGTACATTGCTTGAAGTCCACCTTGATATCGATTGGCTGGGATGAGTTGACAAAAAAAAAATAAACAACCAAGATTTTCATCATTTTTGCTAATGTAAAATGTTGTATTGTTTTAATTTTCATAATAATGTACTCTGTTCCACATATCAGCACACTTCATGAATTTATAAATTAATGTGATACATGCATTTTCTTTTACACACTCTTGGGCTTTTATACTTTATCAATGAATACATACATATTTTTCATTCACTTTTTCATTCTTAAATAATGAGAACAACAATGACAAAGATAACACGACTCAATAGGGTTGTAGAACAGTCATTTTTAAACTCTATATAATGGTGCATTTATGGGCATATAGGCCTATGTTTCATTTTAGACCAAATTAATTTCAGTCCACCTATATGTAATGCACTTACGAAGCGTGGCGGTGTAACATTTTTTTTTTTGATATCAAACTTTGATTTACTATTCTTCACATCCAATACAAATATTGAATGTACAGTATATAATATGAACGAACCTATTAAAATATGGTGTCCCGGCAGACAGAGTGCTACAAAACTGTCTCTTATTTAAAAAGATATGAGCGACTGAATGAAATCCTTCCATTATTCAATAGGAAAAAAACACCTCAAATTCTATTTGACACAATGATAATCAATCTTCGTGCAGGCGCTTTGATTTCCATGAAAATTTGTGATTTACAAAATCTGTAACTTTTGGGCACTGATATCCTCCTTGACTGAGCGATAGTGAAGCCGTAAAAACTGATAACGAATGCGTCCAAAATAACGACTGAAAACGGATAAAATGAATGAATGCAAGTGAATGCATTTTTTTTTTTTGGTACCTTTTTGAGTGGCTCACAAACAGAGTGATCAGTCTTTGTCATCGTTTTTCAGGAAAAATGACTATAGAATCGAAACGCCTGCGCGAGAATTGATGATTGTGGTTTCAAAATAGGAAGTGTACTTCTATCAACTATAGGTTTTCCCGGCCAATTTCGCACTTTTGTCAGTCCAGTTCCTAATTGCTGCATTCAATATAGCAAAATATAGCATAGATGACATGTTCGGTAGTTCAATTTTATGATCTCTTCATTCAAATTCATTTTGGAGCATTCAAATTAACTTTAGCCTCATTCTAATTAACACTTTTTCAATTGAAATTCGTAAAACAAGCACCATTTCGTTATTCGTTCATTCAGTTTAGAATGATATAGTCACGTGATCACGGGCATGTTGCTCTCGTTCATTCAAATTCATTTTTGGCAATCAATTTAACATCTTTTGCAGTCAATTTAGCACGCAAGTTTATGGTTTGGTTCTTTATTTTTTTAACATAGTTATTGTTTTCCAAGCGTCATTACATTTCATATTTTCGTACTCATTTTAGACATTTTGGCAACATTTTTTTTTTCTTTAATGTGCTTATGTGACTCTTCAAGTCCGAAGATAATGCAACATGTGCATGGCCACAACTTATCTCGCCGTTGAGCGCTTTATTCCGTGTGTCGGCCAGTTCTAGGAAGTCAAGGTTATGATCATCAAATATTCCTATAAACCTTTTTCTGTCCCCTTGAGAAAATTGTAATACGTATGTATCTAACTTGTGCCGTCATGACTGGAAGATGATGAAGTTAAACTATATAATAGTGTTGGTACATGTAAGCCTAAAATGGCATGTGAAAGAAAAGGGGCGTTACAGAACAGCAGACTCGAGTAATGGTAAAAAATACGATACTTTTACTGCTTAACAGTGCGTGCATGAAACAATATTAAAGTCACATACAAATACGCGTTTAAATGTTATCAACTTTTCAAAAAAGAAAAACATGACATTAATTTGAATGAACATGTTAGGAATTTGACTGCCCATATGCGAAAGTAAATGACTGAAGTACCCCTTTCACCAGTGCTGTCGATTTTGAATGACTGAAGAGCACGTGCCAATTTGAATGCCCGTTTTACGAATTCGAAAGGCACTTATTATGCAAATCTCATGGATCGGAATGCTAATTGAACGAGCAACTTGCAATTTTGAATGACAGAATGTGCAGTGACGAGAATTTCGCTAAATTGAATGAACCTTTTATCAAATGGACTGACAATAGTGCGAAATTGGCCGGGAAAACCTATACCAAAGATAATCATTTCTTTCGTTCATGCATGCTTTTGCAATTAATAGTCAGTTTTATAGCACTCTTTTGGGCCACGCCGTATGCAGGTATAAATACTGAGTTGTCTCATATAACCAAACGAATAATTGTAACCAATTCTTCTTTCACTCGATCACTGTACGAACCTGCCGACCCGTTCGATACAAGATCTTACACAGATCGTGTCATGTCGAGCTGGTCTAAGAAGTCTAGTAGAAATCGAGTATTGACCGTGTAGCGATCGTGTATTGGTTGTGTGTAGATCGGGATGTTCGAGTAGAGATCTATGTGGTTGTCGAGGAGAGATTCTGGAGATGTCGAGAATGGTCGGGTGTGGATCGTACAAGATCGAATAGCGGTCGGGAAGGGATCGTGTTGAAGGACGATCGAGCATTTGGTCGGGATTGCTCTGGTAAAAATAGGTCATCGGGATTGATCTCGCTTGATCGAGTTGATCTGATCGGCAGTGGGAACGGGGTATAACGTCAAATAAACAAAATGGTAGAAGACTCATCGCAAATCAATAAAGAAGAAGAAGCAGCAGCCGTATAAAGTGGGAACAGTTCACACTGAACAATGACAGCTGTCCGAACCACATTGTACTTCTTTTTTTCCACGATGATTGGTAGACTATTTTAATATTAGTCAACCGTATGTTCAATCTCGGTGAAAAACTCAGTTTATCGCAATAAACTAGGTGTTTGTTTTTTTTTCTCACGATAAAAACGCAATTTATCGATAATCAGAGTTATTCAAGCTTTGTCAGTAGTGGGCGCTTTGAGCTTAGCATTGCCACTGCTCTTGTGCCGTACTATTACCAACTCCAGGCGTTATACAATACGACACTGATAGTTGCATTACGGAAGTTGTCAACTTAACCACTCGTGTCGAATAACGCAACGGACGGTTATTATCGATAAACCTAGTTTTTCGCTTGATAAACAGAGTTTGTCGTAAAACTCAGATTATCGAAAAACTCGAGCGAAAAATTTAGTTTATCGAAAAATTCTGTTTATCAAGCCAAAAACTAGGTTTACTGAGAATATCTGTTTATCGAGCTATGACCTTAGCTTATCGATAAATTCTGTTTATAAAATGAAAAACTAGGTTTATCGTGATAAACTTAGTTTTTCACCAATAAACAGAGTTTCTTTCGAAAAACTGAGGTATCGACTGACAATCAGAATTTTCGACGATAAACTCAGTCTAATGGCGCACCATAGCCGTTGCACCAATCCGCTGGATCCTCAAGCTTGTCTCATCGCTCTTCTGTACCGCGGTTAAAAAAAAAAAAAATCAGTTCGCCGACTCAAAAAACAGAAGAAAAAAAATCACTGTAAACAACGCCCTCTGCTTCTCCAGCTGGAGGCAAGATGTATGTCAAGTGTATTCATGCATGAGCAAAATCATACAACCGAAAAATCAGAGAAAGACTGCCCTTGTAGTCATGTGGGAGCAGCATGTTTTATAAACACGCACATAAACATGACTGCGCATGCATTATACATCCGAAATTGGGTCAGTTAACTCATGCATTAAAATCTATGGTTATTGACGTTTTTACCCGAGGACCTAACTACCAGTAAAATTTGAATACTTCAGTGACTATATTATGGCCACAGAATAGAAGTAAGAAGTTGCATCTCAGACAAATTCCCTGTAGTTATTTGCACTCTATTTTCATTACGATGTATAACAATTTGATGATTATTATGTCGTAAATCATAATATGAATTGTTCCAATGTATCTAATACAGATCGTGGAGCGAGGATTGTATAAATAAAACGTATATAGGAAAAAATAAATAAAGGCCTGCAGCAATGTCAAATCGAATGTAAATCGTACGATAAGGAACAGTTCAAAATGGGTGTAAAGAATAAGATCATATGAAATTTGACGTGCAGCTAACCATCTCCATAAGCAGACCGTGACTAGGAAGATGGCCCCAGATAAACTTACAACACAAATGAAACTATCCCTGTTGAGGAAGGGGCTGATTTTGCTACAACACGCATTTCCCATAGACCCTTGCCCGAGTATACTCGGGACTCGTCCTCAACGTTAAATACAATTCTATATCGCAATTGCACGATATATAGTGAATAGTATAGTGCAGAGGGTGCATAGTGTTGTGTCGTGTGCGTTGTGCTGTGATGATGTTGGTCTGTAAAAATAACATGTTTAGTACACTACACAATACTGTATTACATAGCTCATATAATGGGCAAAACATTATATTACTACCTTAAACTAGCTATTTAGATTGAATAAAAACGAAACCCATTTATCTAAATGCAGGGAGAATATTGAAATATAAGGACATCTTTTAGTTCTCTTGTAAAAGTATTCAATGATTAACACTATTTTAAGTCTAGAGGCAGAGCATTCCAGGTATCTGGTCCATGATATTTTAATGATATTTGGGCTTTAATGATTCTAGGGTTTTCAAGACGCGTTGGGTAGGAATGAACTGTAGAGTTTGCAGTGAAAAAGAAAAAAAAAACATCAACATTTTAGGAAGGCGACTATTATGTGTATTTTTGCATAGAAATTGCAATCTGAAAAGTGTGTATATCATTGACCTTCATTATTTTCAGTTGATGAAAAAAAATCGGAAGGAGTTAAAAGGAGGGATATTAGTGATTAATCGCAAAATATGTTTCTGAAGAATGAAATTAGATTTTTTCCACTTAATCCACAGTTTCTCCACGCAATATTACAGTATGTTATGTATGGTAAGATCAGAGCATTACATAAGATAATAAGAGACTTTTGAGATATTAAATTTTTCAATCAGTATAAAATTCCCATTGCTTTAGACATAGATGTGTGAATATCATGAATATGATCATTCCAAGCTAAATTGGAGTCAATTGTAATTTCTAAAAACTTAGTGAAATTTATTTCAATTAAAGGCAATTCTTCAATACATACACTATAATCACAATTATTATAATTTTGTGATAGAGAGCATTTGAAACGTATAAAATTTATTTTGGAAATATTAAATGACAATCTATTGCATGCAGACCATTTTGAAATCTGATCTATTTCTATATCTAACGTATTAATCAGCATTTCAAAATCCTGATGAAAAAAAAAATATTAGTATCGTCAGCAAAGTATTGTTTGATCTATTTCGTATAGTAGATCGAAGGGAATTGAAAAAACTTGACGAACCCTCGCCGAAGTGTCACCATACCGCGATTAGCACCCGGTAAATAGCAGCACAAAGATAATTTAACTTGTCTGTCAACTGTTGTATATAATATATTTCCTTGTAGATCAAAAACAATGCGAATATCCAGCGGAGAGAAACTACAAAAACGTGTGCTAAGGTTGGAATGAAGATTTAATTTCGGACAAACCTAAGGAGAAGCTTTCCGTTTCTGATTGGTTACATTATGAGTGTAAATTAATATAAACATTGATCATATGAATATATATCGGTATATGCATATATATATATATATATATATATATATATGTATGTATTATAGTATAAATATATGAGAATAGCAATTAAACTATTATAATTCATTTCGCTGTCTATAGGCCTTAGTATTTTGATAAAAAGCTCTCTCTCTTTCTCTCTCTCTATATATATATATTGTATATACATCTATATACATATAACTATATAGATTTATAATGATTCATATGTATATCATTATAAAAAGAATCATGTTTATGCATTAGTTCGCTATCAAATAAGTGAACTTTGACAAAATCCAAGGTATATCTTTTGTCATTTACATGCCAATTTTCCAACTATCATCATCGTTTGTTCATCATGTCATGTTTAATTAGATCGTTTCATTTTGTTTGTTTTCCTTTCTTAACTTCAAGATGCAGGGTGTGGTATTAAGAGCACTCTATCATACCTGCCTGATGTGACATAACTTTTAGCTTGTTTGATTATTCAAATGTTTTGTCAAATTATTCATTTCCGATATTTTTCTTTATTTTTTCCCAACCACCAAAAGAATGAAACATTTGGCGGCCCGCACGGGTCCCGACGAGGAGAATAAGTTAGTGTCGATATAAAATGTAAATATATCATGTATTGATTGATTGATTGATTGATTTTATTTCTGCCTTTTTCCAAATCACACGTAACAAAAGAATACACATATTTAGAAATTAACGTTACACGACATTTAAGCAAGCATATACTGTCTTGCAAATTAATTCAAGGTACATATACACACACACACACACTATGAACATGACAGTATTCGATGTATAAGACGTGTAGCATATCATTCACAAAAAAAAAGTTCGGAGGCGAATCGTTAAATCAACGCTTGTAGATTATGTAAATAATAATTGATTATTAATTCAGAGTATATCACGTCGTTTCATTAAACGAATTTTAGAAAAAAAGAACATAACAGAGGGGATTTGAATAAATTGATTTTTGAAATTAAACATTTTTGGTTATTATAATAACAGAAAAGCAGGGGACCGCGATCATAAGCAGCAGCTTGACATGGATCGAGGCCTCGGGGTAAAATTCGAGACTTAAAAATCGATTTACATATCTGTATAACGGAAGTGTCTACAAAAATAGAATCAATAGTCAAATCCAAAATAATTTATGAAATCAAAAGTAAAGGGGGGATTCAAAATAGTTTTCGTTTATTTGTTATCAATAGGCATTTTTACCATAATACTGCTGAGGTGAGTGCTGTGCTGTGCTGTGCTGTGCTGTGCTGAGCTGTGCATGCGATGAAATACAATTTTGCTAATTTAATGTTTGGGTATATATACCTGATTAAGTTGATTCTGGTTTATTTTTTGTGTCACATGTATGTCTTCTACATACTTCTGTATACAATATCAACAATTTTGATGCGCAGCAAAGTACTAAAACTAATACTATATCAATATAAACTGTTTATGAGTGAACATAAAAACCTCAAAACTTCTTATCACTCATACATCATTATATTTCGATAAAAGATATTTTTTTCATAAGTGCCTTAAAAGAATATAATTTGGTGGTTGTCTTAATTTGCTCAGGGAATTATTCCTAACGTCAGGTCCATGATGTCTAATTGACTTGTGAGCTATCATTAACTTGGGATTGTGGAGGGTGGAGGTGATAATCTTTAGAATGTCGGGTTTGGTAAGCGTGGACGCTGGAGTTCATAGTGAATAGGTTGTGGAACGAGGAAGGGAGGGTGTTGGATTTGTATTTGTACATGAATATTGCGCTTTGTAATGTATCGTGGATTTTCAAAGTTTTCAATTTAAAAAATAATGGTTCCGAGTTTGCAAGATAATGTGAGTTGGTACAAATGCGGAGTGCTCTTTTTTTGAGAAGATGAACTGATTGAATTTTTGTCTTGTTAGAATTTGCCCATACCCTATTGCAGTATGTGATGCATTATATAAAATAAAACGAGACTTTTCTATCAAGTCTTTTCTATCTATTAGTATATATATATATATATATATATATACATATATATATATATATATATACATATATATATATATATATATATATATATATACATATATATATATATACATATATACATATATATATATGTGTGTGTGTGTGTGTGTATATGTGTGTATCTAAAACATGACTAATGTCTTCAACACACAATGTTTATTGAGAGAGATAGAGAGAGAGAGAGAGAGAGTTTTGAAAAAAGAAGAAGAAGCAGCTTTACATCGCTGCTCTCACTCGATCCTCTTTGAGCGTTCGATGATTGGATATGGATCGATGGGTATTTTGTATTTCTGTGGAGGACATAATTTCGCGGTACAGGATATTAGTTTTTAATGCAAGGTAAATCAGATCAAAATGAGTGGTCGCAGGCAAGGTATTCAGGAGATTTGTCTAGTATAAGTCAGATTCTTCTTTTTCTTTCTTGCTTGTGTGAGGGATGCAGAAGGTCAAGCGATATGCTGCTCCGCGCTGCATTTTTATTTTTGAATTGCGATTGATTGAAGGTTTTTTATTCAATGCGCACCATCCTAACGAGTTTCGATTGATATTTATATGATCATGATCAATACTGCTTCTTTACGATGCAAATACAGGGTGGGTTGGTTTCAGTGCCGTCCAATTATGTAACGCTCGGGATGTTTTACCTCTTGCTGCGTAGTTACAGGGAAAGCAAACTTTAATTCATTAAAAACAGTCGCTCGCTCCTTGATCGTCTCGTTGATGCACGTCTGTTATTTACTCCCCGTAAGCCCTTCTCGGTGTTGCGTGACGCTTGAATCAATTGGCATTGCATTACTTTGCATCGAAAGCGACAGATCGGCAGCGCGACGTGAAAAGTTTGCGAACAAATCGCGTGCCTGCACCCCTTCTTCGTTTGCAATAGAAAGTGAACAACGGTGAAAAAGACCCGCGAAGGCCAAGAGCGAGTAAAATGCGGAATATGTGACGCCAACAACACATTTACGTCATTCCTGCCATAGACCCTTTATTGCAAAGACGAATTCTCAAGGTAGCTCAAAGCTCACACACGTTGTGAAGTCTGCTTCACACACCATATCTGAGTCGTCGTATGTTGTTGTTAATATGCTAGTCTACACCATCGACTTTATAGACGTGATCTTCTTTACTTTTATTGGAAAACACTTAATTCTATAAACTTTTTTTGACCCCGTTGCTGAGGAGGTCATTCACACAGGCAGGTGCTTGATTATCAAAGGTGAAAGTCTTTCGAGAGGTCCTTCAGGTTGGAAGTGTTCCACGGGAACTACAGCAGCCAAGGCTGTTATTGAAGATGCAGCACTTTGGGAATTTTTACGAGTCCAAGAGCCAAAGTGGGCATGTTTGACCACTATTTGGGGGAATGAGAATATTCGAATTACCCACATAGCTGCAGCTGCTAATTCATTTTGACCACCAGGGATGTGATATTCATGTTGTCACGGTCAAAAAACAGAAAGACTTACTGTTTTCCAGACGGAAGACAGAGTTCCTATCTCAACATTGGCAAATTGCCGGTTTTTGTATATATCTATGTTTCTTATTTTCTCTTTGAGAAAAATCTCATCACTATCGAGCACTATTTGCCTAAGATGGCAGGATGCCGCATTTTCCCCTCTTTACCTGAAAATAAGTGTATCGTTCATTATTCATTTTATTTCATAGAATTAGGTCCAAATAACGGGGGGGGGGGGGTATAAAGACTCATCTTTACACAATGCTATAAGGTGCGAGTTTTACAAGTCACCTTCTCGCAGCACGTTTCAGTTTCAGTATTCACCAAGCCCAGTAGAGAGTGAAATCAAAGATACGTTAAGGAATCCATTACAGTTCCTGGCGTCAGGGTACTGTTGCTGAAGCTTAATATTCTGTGTTTGTCATTCTTCCTTTCATTATACTTTCTCTTGCCATTGTCTTGCCGTTACATATCGAGGGACTCAATATCTATAACCTGATTAAATGCCGACAGCCACGGGCACCTGATTTCATTGGGTTTTTTTCTGTTCTGTTCCCAGGTTTGCATTAGAATATTCATGATTTTCTATCATCTACACGCTGTGTACCTCCCAAATAGCACGAGGATGGACGATACACGTCATTCCAATTTGCTCGCGGGCAAATCTCCCGAGAAGTTTCCGATATAACGAGCGGTGTCGAGTGTAAACCGTAGAAATGATTTGCACTGCCAATACCCCGTTACAATTTAAGTGGTTGCAGGAGGCATACATTCCAAGGGCAATGTCAATGGCAGGGGACAATGCGCGTGGTTAACATCTCGGCGCCTCTGGCGTTGTCTGTGTCAGTGTTTCGATTCTTCTTCTTCTTCTTTTCTTTTTGCGTTTTCGCCTTCGGCTTTCAGCTGTGTCTACGATACAGATGCAATTCAAACTCTTAACCAGACACAATCTGTTTCGCTTTGTTTTGCTTTGTTTTGTTTTTGATAACCCCCTCCTCCGAAAAGAGAAGGAAATTACGAATGAGCGGCAGTACTGCCTGAAGCTTGTCTAATAATTAAGTAGAGGTTGCAGAAGGGGAAATTGGGAAATGTACTTTCACTCCCACACATTACAATCAATCTCCCTTTCTCTTTCCAACTACCAATCCGTCAATCTGTCTGCCCTATACGCTGCAACCCCCCCCCCTTTTTTTTTGCTACTCCAGTTTTTGTTGATATCTATTGTCCGACAACAGGTTAATACCAGAGAGGCGTCGAATAAGATGCAGAAACTTTTGGCCACAAAAAAAAGTAAAGTTTGGAGTAAAAAAAAAAAGAAATCGTGTGAAAGCACATTCAGCGCCAGATCGAAGATACAACTCTGCACAACTTGTCGGGCAGCGTGTAAGTAAATGACCAGTGGAAACACTGGACTTTTCTGTGTTGTAGCTCCATAGTTGTGGTCCGTCCTGAGATAACTTATCTACATGGATGCGTTCATACCCTTATTTGGTGAGGCGAACTGTCGCCATTAAAGTGCTTATAAAAAAGAGAGCACATGATATTATATATGTAATGCAGGATGCAAGTACGATATTATTGATATCGGTACTAAAGTGGTTGTGAATGACCCCTGTGGAGTTGGATAACAAGGTACATGTTGTACTTGTTATTTCTTCCGGTGTTAAGATGACTTCAACTCCTTAAAATGTTGCAAGGATTTTACCCTCAAAAACAAACGTTAAACAATCAGAACTGTCTGATTCGGAAACAGGAGAGAACGCGGCATAATTTGCTGTTCATCTTCCATTTGTTGTTGAAAATCTTGGAATACGACCAACATATAATCAGTATCTTTTTGATGGCGTGTTTCTTTTCTTTTGAAATACCAAGATCCAGCGAAACCATAACTATACTGACATACACTCTTGGCTGAATTGTTAGTGATTTCTGCCTACAAAAGACATGCACTATCGCTGTCTTTCCTGGCTGATCTTACGGATTTTTTACGGTATCTTTCCGACATGATTACATTTTCCGTGTAGCTGTCCAAATCCAAGAAGAAGTCCCGTTTTGAGTCATTCCAACTGGGTTACTGTTTTAATAGGGAGGTTCCATTCCAAGTCCTCGGAGTGTATACAGTGCACTCCCGTTATGGCGAAGACCGGCAGTTTACTTTCGTTATATCGAAATTTCGTTATAACCAAACAAATACAATATATGACGAAAACTGTATGTATGTATATATATATATATATATATATATATATATATATATATATATATATATAGAATACTGACCATACTCTGAAAAAGCGATGTTAGATACAGTCCGGCAGTATCAATTTCGTTTAAATGTTACATTAGTTTAAGAGAGAGCATAAGTTGTTTCGACTTCACATGTATAAAAGTGGTGGTTTAGGACTCGGTTACATTTCGTTAATCCAAAGGTACATTCTTCCGAGGGTTCGTCAATCCGAAGGCGATATAGGGTTTGTGATTCCGACTATTTGTTATTTTAGTTACTTTTTGTCACTTTTCGGATTAACTAACCTTATATCATGTTTCATTAACGACACTTTGGAATAGCGACGATTCCTATCATTGTCGGATTAACGAACCTTCGTAATATTGAATCTTATTTCATTTTCTGATTGACAAACCTTAGGAATAACGCCACCAGAAAATGTTCGCAGTAACATAACCTATTCCATTTTCGAATTAACAAACATTTAGGTATACATATACGGAATTTGTGGGTTTCGTAATAACGAACGTTCCACTAATAACGCAAGTTCTCGTCGGAAACGGTGTGTGACACAGAGAGCGAACGCAGAGCGATTTCAATCTAAAACACACTGAAATGTGAAGCTCTCGCCAATGCAGACACACTCTTAAAAATGACTTTGTTATACAACGAATATTTCGTATTCGTAAACGAGTATTGGACCATAGACTTTAGTGACGATAATCTTGTTGGTTTTCTCGAAGCGGCTTTCGGTGAGACTCATGAATTCACACGCCAAAAATGCCTCCCCTTAATCAAAATGCTGTAACCTTGAACAAGCAGGTTTTGAGCAAAATAATATCGACTAACTTCCCCATAAAATTGAGTGCTCTGAAAGCACACACATTAAAGATAAATGGTCACCTTACAAAAGTCACAAAAATATTATGTGTGTGTGTGTGTGTGTGTGCGTGTTGGGGGGGGGGGGTGCGGTGAAACATTATTTTCTCTTGTTGTGTGTATATACTTATGAAGTTTCTGTGGAGTTTTGAGAGAAAAGTGATGTTTTGTATTTCTTCTGTGTTTGTTTGTTTGCTTGTTTTAGTTTCCGAAAATCGCTCATTTTATACTGGAATGTGATCTTTTCTCCTCGAAATAAATATGAGCTCTGCAGGGCATCTGAAAATAGGCAAGAGAGCAGATGCAGAGCAGGCGCTCGGTCGGGATTTCCCCCGGGGGTAACGGAGAATGATAAAACAACGTCTGAATAGAGATGTTTCTGCCAGATCGTTATTATTCGCCTTCTCAGCTTCCCACTCTTCCCCGAGCATAATATATCATGCATATCAATCAAGGCTCGCCCCTCTGAACTAGCAAGCTAGTCCTGATATTTCTGACAAAATAGGACATCGATTAAGTGCTTCTTCTGTCTTCGTCAGCAGCTTAAACATGCGAATAATTATTTCACCGACGATATGCAGCCCCTGCCATTAGCACAGGTGATTTGTGACCTAATACTCAGTAGGGCTTGCGAAGCTAACTGAGAAAGCGTAATGGAGCATGCATACAAGAAGGCTGAATCGACAGTTCCGCGTAAAAACGGTCACTGAAAATTTCTTTACAAGAATATATATGAACTGTCACGATCAATCGCCCCAAAATATTTCTTCGATGTTTGTTATTCCACTATGGCGAAGTAACTCAGCAACTGTGTCCTCACGTTTCACATTGATTCAAAGAAACCAGTTTCTTTTAAATCAACTTTTCACTTTTCCCTAAATTTGAATGACCTTTGCACATTTCGTTGGAACAAAGCGATAAATAGGAGTTTTCCTCGGGAGAAACGGCTTAACATAATACCATAAAAAACACACACCTAATCCTGAATGATTCTCCAACATGCTTTCTACGAGTAGCAGATGATATCAACACACTTAACGAAGAGTTCATCACTTCTATCACAAGAACTTCTATCAAATCTAATAAGCCCTTCCATGATATTATATCTGCGCCCATTTTCATTCGCTGTGTGCTATTTTGAAAAGAATCATTTTGGAAGATAATGCGAATGATTACTAACGTTGGAATATAACAAACTCACTGAGAATCCGAAGGCAGAAAGGAAGCATTTTGCAAAAACAGTGCCGTTTACAAGCTTAGAATATTTCCCCTGATACTTTTTTAAGGGTCTAATTTAGTGGCACGGTATGAAGGAAAGGTGTCCGCTTATAGACCGTGATGATTAAAACGTTCATCATGCCAAGGTGAAGTCTATGATCGATTGGACAATCTAGGTCTGCGTGAAACTCACACCCCCCAAATCGTTCATCCTGACTGGACAAAGCCGGCGGAAAGCGGGCTAATGGGTGCTAAAGTGCATACCTAATGCGGGTGTCTGCGAACCCATTTCCCCGTATCAGTGTCGATATGATCGTTTGGCTGGCGACCGGTGTCGCTCGTCGAGGAGAACGGAATCCTCGTGGGTCCGATCGTGCACGAATCGCCTGACACCAACGGTTGAATCAATGCCGCCGTCGACCTCGCAGTATAGAGCACAATCAATGTTATCCCATTTGAGTTCGATCTCATTATCGTTTGGAAACAGGTCCCCGCAGGAGGAAACAGATAACCGCTTGACAGTCCTCATTACGTGTGGGCCGAAGTATAAAATTGGCCAGTGTTTTACTTGTGTGAGTAGATCCGTTCGGAGCAGTATTGCAATACATTATTGAAAGTAATATCTTCCATCAATTATTGTGTTGTCACTGCCTGTGATTCGCCAAGGCGGAAATATCTCTCTACTCCCTTTCAACAATTTCTCAGCAATGTGTATCCTCCCTGTACTGTTCTTAGGTCTTCTACCTTCGTAAGTTCCGACACTCGTAAAATGTAACAACATTGGCTCTTCTCCTAATCTGTGGCACGGTCTCAAGGATATACGTCACTTCCGGTGACTTTGTCATGTACAGAGCATGCTAACCTTCTCGTCATGACGAAAACAGTAAGCTAATAACTCAATTTATACTTTAAATAATCATGCCAATGAGGTAAGAGCACTTTTTGAAAGTCTTTTTTTTTAATGATTCGTTATTGAATGGAATGAAATGCAGAGAATTATTATGCTCTGAATTCATGTTTTGGATATTTTGACGAAAAAAATAATCGGACAAGGTGTGTGTGTTGGTGCTTATGGGGAATGAGCAGAGGGGCTGTTGGCTGTGGAATCTTCGAAATGTTTTTTTTTTTTCGCCTTTAATACTATTGGCAAACAAAGTGTACCTCGGCCAAAGTTCATTCAGGTTTTGATAGCGGAGATAGATATTGCGCCTTTCAAAACATCGATTCAATAAAAGTGGTTTGTCAGACACCTAGTGAATTATTACCTCTGCCAGCAAGTGAAACCGAGGGCTGACGGAGGTTATTAATATGATTTCAGTTCCGTATGAAGAGTTTGTTTGCAAAAACCGATAAGTCCATTTTTGAAGATTTTGAAGTACGGTCTCTGTCATAAAGTACAAAATAACACCTTTTAAATGATATACTGGTCACTTCATATCAAGGTATATTTTTGAAGTTATGGTCAAAAGAAGCAAAACTTTTCTTATTATTCTCTTTGTTTTTCTTGACCTTTAATCGCAAATATCTCCATTTGGCAAATATGGACTTATCGGTTTTTGCAAACAAACTCTTCGTATGTTTGTCTGTCTGTCTGACTGTTTGTGTCCAAGATGTACAAGATATCACAGCAACGGGTGAACGAATTTTTACAAAATCTGCAGGGTGTACCAGTATTCATTATGAAGTAAGAAAGAAACAATTAGATTTTTGGGTCATGAGGTCTGATGTCAAAGGTCATGAGGGATCATAAAGGACAAAAAAAAAAAAAAATCAGAAACTGATGATTGGATTTTCACCAAACTTGCAGACTGTGTTCACAATGAAGTTAAAATGAAACACTTGAACTCTGGGGCCATGAGGTCAAAGATCAATGGTCACAGGGGTCATAAAAGAAATTAATGTTTAGTCTCCCAATGACTCAACAATGGATGATCAAATTTTCGCCAAGTGTATTGTTTCGACATCCCTATACCTGTATGTTTGTGTTGAAGATATAATGACTACGAAATGGTGACATTTTAATCATGGCTGCTTGACGGAAGTCTGCTTTTCTAGGAGTGCTCCCATAGTTTTTAGTTACGAATTTCTTCATTATCAGCATTTGAAGTGGTTGTATCACCGCACTCTCTTTTTAAAGAAAAGTGGCTGTTATGAATATCTCTGCAATTGTCCGTTGCCCCCGCAATCAAACTGTTGAAGGCCTTCACATAAAACTCGTGACCAGAGTGCTCGACAGTCAACAAGTGTACACGTGTGCGTATGTATTGTGTGCTGATATATGGATATCGATATGGATATCGAACAGCAATTTCCTCAAAAGTAATGTCATCGACCAGTCTCCTGTCCTTATTATGGAGATTTTACGAGAAGATTATGAATGAGACGTTATCACATGTGTTTATGACCGATAAAACATGAAATATTTACCCTAATCCCACTTTGACATTATCATCCCCCTTCCCCGAGGACTGGTGTATATTAAGATGTAGGGGATGAAAGTTTTGGAATCAACTGAACTTACCACAGGACTCAAAGGTAATTCTGAAGAGTGCGCTATAGTGTACAAAATGATGCACAGGACAGAGTGGATCGATGAGGATTTGATGCGCGAGTTTTAACTCGCTCAGTCAGTAGCGCGTCTGCCTCACGATCCAAAGGACGCCGCGCGCCGGTTCGACTCCTGGGTCCTACTGAGTAATGTCGTGTGCAATCATACAGTCCCCTCGTAAGAGCAAAGAGGTACTTGGCTGGCCTAGTACCTCCTTGGTAAGAGGCAAAACATTCTGTCCCTAGGATAGGACATAGAATGGAGGTCACGTGTGTGAGAGATTTTATAACTCATGCATATAAAAGATCCCGCTTCATTTATTCATCGCAAAAAGCAGGGTGTTCCCGCCTTACATCCAAATGGACCCAATGGAAGAACAGCTATTGCAGCTGAATATGGGCTATCCAGCCATCTTCTCAGCTGGAAATGAAACAAACAAGCAAACAAAGAAACAAACTTTAGAACTGTTTAAACCCACGAGCGCAGTGAGTGGGTATTAGACTTTTTCCAAAGTTAAACGAGAGCATCCAATTCTATCCGATATAGCAGATAGGCCTGTGCATCATTCGTCTTATAAAATGGGCCCGTAGATTCATGAAATTCAACGTTTTTCCCCTTCATGCACACCCAAGACATTATCCAAAGTTTGAGTCATGCGTTCAGATTTTACCGGACGCACGGCTCAGTGTATATTAGTAAAAAGAAAAAAAAAAATCAATGCATGATAATTGATCAATCAGATAGCAGAGATTCTAGAGCCCAATTTATATATCCTATATAGGCCCTACCTAGCTCTGCCTATTTTCCCTCTTCGTACTTCCCAAAGAGAGAAAAAATCATCACGCTCTCGCGAGAAAATGCCTCTCTGCCAGTTGTCTGCATTTCACAGCTTTGAGGAAACATAAATGCAAGTGGGACCTCAAACCTCAAACCCAAAAACCTCAAATCTCCTTGATAAAAACACGCCCATGCAGGCTTCTTGCTCAGGACAAGAAAGCACTTGTTGCCACGGCGATTTCTGAACTAGTTCATCTTCTCGCCTTCCGGCCTTAAATGGGAATTCTGGATCAGGTGAAAGTTACTCAAAAGAGAAACAAGACAATTTTATAAGCACAACGATGAAAATTTGATAAAAAATGTGATTAAAAGAGAAGAAAATTATATGATTTTCATTGTGAAGTTTGGCTAATTTCAACGAATCAGTTCTCACACAGTCCTCTATGAATATGTAAAAAGTGAATTGATGATGTCATCCCCTCACAACTTGCCATATTTGTTTAAACAATTGTGAAATTGTCAGCAATCATGCCTCAGTCGGGGCAAAAGCCTGATATATCTGATTTTGACCAAATTCTCGCTATTATCAGTGGCCAATCCAGGCGGGGCGCACCGGGCGCGCGCCCCTTCATTTCTTGTTTTTTGTTAAAACAAAAGAAATTAAAAGAAAGGGAGAGGGTGCGCCCCCTTTGATTTTGTAAGGGCACCCTATCTTTGCGAAATTTCTGGATCCGCCCCTGTTTCTGCATGTCATGATTCACTCATTTTTTTCAGACTAACTTTTAACTTGTAATTTTGTAATTCCTGATTATTTTGTGTTATGTTTTGTTGGAAAAAGAAGAATGAAAATAAATGAATTGAATTGGATTGAATTGGATTGAATTGAATTGAATTGAATTGAATTGAATTGAATTGAATTGAAACTGGTACGGAATTCCCGTTTAACGAGACGGCTACAGGAGTTTCAAGAAACAACCTTCTTTCCTTTAGCTGTTTAACAAGATGCCTTTGTGGATTTGAGCAAATCTCCTCGTTGCCTCTTCGTCCCGAAGAAGACGCCTTTTGTTGTCTCACTTTTGAAATTCCGTGCAAATAAATTGATAACCTTACCATAGCGAAAATAAAAACACTAACATTATTACAGCCCATGCATTAGCTCTTTTTTTTTAATTCAACTGGTACTGCGCAACCTTTCTCGTCCGAAGAGTGAGAATTACACGAGATCAAAATAACCGCAGGCGACGTGGTGGAATCTAGTACATGTTTGCCTCTAAAATCCATAGAGACATGCAAATAACTGTAATTGAGACTGCCGGAAGTGAGAGAAAGTGCTTCACACACAAATGTTGTGTATACATCGCTGACGTGTTGCCACAGACTATCCATCTTTAAAGAGAGAGAGAGAGAACCCCCCCCCTCCTCCCTTCCCCCCCCCCAAAAAAAAAAAAAAAAAAAAAAAAAAATCCATGCTTGTACGAATTTCCAGACTGCAATCGCTCTGACTTTTGTTTTTACTTAGATCAAAGTTGTCAAGAAAGGCCCAGGTTTATGCGTATTGCGTTTTGGGGGTGTTTGGAGGAGAATCTTGCCCACGGCATAACGGGCGTTCTGCTCAATTTGTGATATTGGCAGATGACGCGTTGCGAACGACATCTTCTTCTCCGAGTCCGCTCGAAAAGCCGCGCTGTACGTATGCTGCGGGGCAAGATCTTTATTAAACAGCGATTCAGATCTCACTGACATATCACTCAGTTATTTTGTCACTCTGATGCACTTTCAGCTTTCTTTGCCGGCGAAAAACTCGACGGGTTGAGGCACTGACAGCTCAATTTTCCAATCTCATGTCGTGTCGGTGAAATGCCAATGTTTAAAGTGCAAGTGCACAGCGTGTTCAAGTTGGCCTAAATGAACAGGAAAAACAAACAAATAATAAACAAAACCGTGGGGAGAATGACTGCAGAAGTTTAATCATAATCGGATTTCGAATTTCCCCATATTTTATTCTTCACAAATCGGGAGCGTAAGACGCTGCCACATACTCAATTTGACTGGGATGGTGTCTTCTATGAACAAATCTTCTGTCGATAATTGAAGTGTTCCCAAATCTTCCCTAATCCTCCTAAGGAATTCGAGTGTCAAGTGATAACCTAGCAACGATGGCGCTTGTATAATAGTAAAGAGGTAGCACTTGCTTAAACCCCCGATTTATACGATATTTCAAAGATATGAAAGATCAAGCCTTTACATTCAAATCTACATGAAAGAAAGCTAACAGATAGCGGTGATGTGGTTAATGAAAACAGTATAGCATGTATATGTATATTTATATATATATATATATATATATATATATATATATATACATATATATATATATATATATGTATATCTACGCAGAATGGACTCTCCAGGCATCAGTTCCTAACTGATTTCACCCCTTATCTGGAAGATCTGGTCACTAGGCAGGATAATTTCATCATTATGGGGGACTTCAACATTCACATGGATAATCTGGACAATCCGGAAGCTGCCCAGTTCGCCAATCTTTTGAATGACTGCAACTGTATTCAGCTCGTAAATCAGTCAACTCACATGGCAGGTCATATCCTGGATCTCATTATAATCAAGTGTTCTTATAAGTTCCTGAATCCAAAGGACGTTTCGATCGGATCGTTTATCTCTGACCATGCAGCTGTTCATTTCTGCTGTAGACTTGAGGAGTCTTCGCACAAGAAATGTGACAAGAAATTTCGTAAACTGCGCTCAGTTGACATTCCTTCCTTCCTCGACGATATTGAAACAGCTCTGAATCAGAAGGATTTTTGGGACAAAGCTGATGCTAATGATCTTGCCGACTGTTATAATGCCACAATCAAATGTACTTTGGACAAGCATGCCCCAATGAAAACTGTACGTGTACCTGAACGGGAGCCAGTGCCGTGGTACACAGGTGGCTTGCGGCAAGTCGTGTGCCCTTGATCCTGTTCCAACGTGGATGGTAAAAGCGGCCCCGGAGAGATTTGCAGACATCATCGCCAAGATCATTAACTCTTCCCTTGCAACTGGCATTGTCCCAGACATCTTCAAGCGTGCTCATGTCACGCCCCTGCTTAAGAAGACTACTCTTGATCCTGACTCTCTCGACAACTATAGACCGATTTCGCAACTACAGTTTGTCTCCAAAGTTCTTGAGAAAGTTGTTGGAAATTTCTTGTGCAAGTACCTCCAGGGAAATGATCTGTTCGAGAACCTGCAGTCCGCATATCAACCAGGGCACAGTGTGGAAACTGCTCTTGTCAAAGTGACGAATGATATCCTCCTAGCCCTCGACAAGAAACAGATGGTACTCCTTGTCCTCTTAGATCTATCCGCAGCGTTCGATACTGTGGACCACGATTTGCTGCTGATGAGAATGTCGCATCGTTTTGGAATCTCTGGAAACGTTCTCAAATGGTTCCACTCTTACCTGACTTTGAGATCCCAAGTAGTTACTTTGTTGGATTCTTCATCAAAGCAGTGCTACATCGAATGTGGTGTCCCGCAGGGCTCCGTGCTGGGACCTATCCTCTTTACCATGTATACTTCTCCTCTTGGTGACATAGCAAGACGTTTTGGCCTGAGCTATCATCTCTATGCTGACGACACGCAGCTCTATGTTGCCTTCAAGCCAGGAATAACCGACCAGGTCTGTTGTCGGCAAATTCAGGATTGCTTGGCGGCAATGCAGGACTGGATGAGTGGCAATTTCCTGAAACTTAATAATGACAAAACTGATGTGATCCTGATTGGTTCCCGACACCAACACTCTGTGTTTGAGATGGACCACATTTCCCTGAATGGCCAGAATCTGTCGCTCTTGGAATCAGTTCGTGACCTTGGAGTGATCCTAGACAACAGATTGAATATGAATGACCACATCACAAGTGCCTGTAAGAGTGCCAACTACCATCTGAGGAACATTGCAAGAATTCGCAGATTCTTGTCTGAATCTGATGCAGTCAAGGTTATTCACGCCCTAGTATCGTCACGCATTGACTATTGTAATGCACTATTAGCTGGTCTGCCTAACTCTTCTATCTGTCGCCTCCAAAGAGTACAGAACAGTGCCGCCCGTGTTCTAGCTCGTGTGAGGAAGAATGTTCACATCACCCCAATACTAAGACAGTACCACTGGCTTCCAGTCAAGAAGAGGATTGAGTACAAGATTCTTACCCTTGTTTTCAAGGCATTACATGGCATTGCTCCGAAGTATCTTCAGGACTTGGTTACAGTAAAGCAGTCAGCTTACAGCCTACGTTCTTTGTCTTCGACGGTGCTACATGTTCCCAAAACTCGGACAACCTACGGGGATCGCGCCTTCCTCTATTTGGCTCCTTCACTTTGGAATAAACTTCCGGATAATGTTCGTAACATACACAGCCTAGATACTTTTCAACGACATGTCAAGGCATATCTTTTTGCTCAATCATATGATTAGGGTTCTTTTTTTTTTTGTGTGTGTGTGTGTGTGTGTGTGTGTGTATGTGTTTTTCTTCTTCTGTTAGGCGTTGTCATTGTATTTTATTGTTTTGTATGGTATGGCACTGTATTGTAATGTACTATTTATTTGTACCTTTTCTATTTTCTTAAGAGAGAGCAGAAAGCGCTTTGAGTAGTTTCTAACTGGACATAGCGCTTTATAAGAAATTACTTATATATATATATATATATATATATATATCATATATATATATATATATACTGTACGCAGTCTTAAAAGGATAGTACAGTTTTGGATGAGATACAACTTTAGATTCTTATGATTTTTTTTGGTGAGATAATAATAAACCACAATAAAAGGTGGGACCTAACTTTTGTTAGGATCACTTTGTTTTTGGATATCTCAGTCACTTCAAAACCGATTTTAATCAAACAAACTTTGGATTCCTCCTAGAATTGTAAGCTCTTTTATATTTCATTTCTGTGCCATAGAGAGAAGTGATAATATCGTTATATCTTCTGAATGTCCCCATCAGAAAAAAAGAAACTATTTGTATAAGTAAAGATGCACCTTTCCCCTGCCGTGTGCTCAGAGGCCGTCTTTTCAAAACACCGACGTCTGATATCGATCTTTCAAAGCGAAGATTTTGAAAGACCCTTGGACATTTATTGCGAGAGAACTCAGTGATTGACAAACGGTATTCGCCACTCTCCTAAAGTGGTATCGAGCTGATTTTCTTTCTCTCCTTTTTTTTTTTTTTTTTTTAAACCAGATAACGAGCCTCTCTCTGCTTTAAAAACTACGTCGCCAGCTTCCACTCCTGGTGGACTGGGGTTATTGATTGTATCAATCAGGCCTAACAAGGGAGGGGGGTGGGGGGGGGGTGGGAGGGGTGTCTTTCTTCGCTTTGGTTGCCATCTGCATCGTGGATCCCTCGGATTAACCCATTTTCTACGCGAGCGTGGCTCGCACAGAGTGATAGCCAAGATTGAACGTAAACACCAAGATCAAGATCACTATCGCGAACGACAATAACAATCGCCCGGGATTGGGTTCAAATAGGATTAGGATGCTGATTGTCTGTAGCAGCGAAAACTATTATAACAACAATGATAATGGTATATAACAAAATAACACAAAATAATAATATCAATGATGACAATCATAATAGGTGTTATAATGATAATGACAATAATAATGGTAATAACAATGATAATAATGATAGTAATAATAATAATTTTTTTTTCATTTTTTTCATTTCATTTATTTCATTATTTCTTTCTTTTTCGGCAAACATAACACGAAATGAATCAGAAGATATAACATAGGCATGTATTCGACTTTACATGGTAGATACTGGTTAAAAGGGCATTTTACCGGTTTTTTATTTTTTTATATGTTGTTCTTTTAATTCTAAAAGACCCAGCGGTGCAAACAGACCCAAAATTTCATAACGATTAAGTCCGTAATTTAATGTTAAAAATGAAACTTTTTAGGTGAGAATTATGCTAATGAGCTGACGAGCCCGGATGTTATGATGTCACAGGTGCTCTCACTATTACTGATTACATTGTGCTCGCATACGCGTGCGTTAATTCGTATCGAGTAGCAGACGACGCTTAGGCCTAATTTAGCTAGCAGGCGGCGCTTGTGTACTGTTCTATCCATGTAGATATCTCAAATTTCACTAAACCAAATCGCGCCAAAATTACAGGATATACTTCATATCATATTTCAAAGTATTCTCTTGTATTTGAACGAAATCAGTAATCGAGAAGTATCAATATTGACGCCGACTTTCAAGTCGTCACTCAAAAAAAAAATCACTCTTCGCGAGAGATCTTGGCGAACGCAAGATGCACAATCTAGAACTGAAGTTAGCCGACTAGTACTGTGCGAACGGGGAATTTACGCGAGAACTAAACTCAAAAGTGTAATGATTTTTGCGACTTGTGTGATATAGGAACTACATTTTTCATTCAACTTATCCCAAATAATTTGTAAATTTATTTATTGCCCCCGATTACTTGAAAGATTTGTCTCATGATATTAAATGGCTAACTTCAGTCTGTGCGTGCGCAGCAGGTAGGTAGGGCCTGGCCGCAATCACTCGTGTTTAGTCGTAGAGCAGATTATTTTTAGCGACGCCGACAGGAAAGTCGACATCTACACTTACGCTTCCCGACATGTGATTTGTTTCCAATTAACGTGAACTGTTGGATATGAATCATAAAGTATTTCCTGTGAGTTTGGTGCCATTTGGCAAGGTGAATTTTGAGATATCTACATAGATACGGAAGTACGCTAGCACTATACCTACACCAGCGCTGGGATCGCGAAGCGGCAACTGTGTTAGAATCTACGTGGTCAGGCCACTCTTCCGAGATATGGGTCCTAGTAGCCGGCCTACTGAAACAAACTGTTAGATCTAACCAGGGAGGTGGAGCTTTCCACCTCCCTGATCTAACATTAGTCCTTGGTGTTAATAACACCGCTATGAAATTTATCTCGACTACAAAATATCGGAAATCCATAAAACAGATACCTTACCTGAAAAATCCATCACAGGAACAACAGTGCCTGCAGGACAAGGGTCCAGATCTAGATCTGGAGTCTGGACTTTCGTCTGGACTTTCTTCAAGTTCTGGCAGCAGGGGTATGTAACGTTACGCTGTGCCTTAGCGCTGTGCACATAGGGCCTACAGCTGCAATGTCGACGGTGAGTGAGTGTAGGGCCTACTCATCAAAACTTGACTGCCACGTAGAACCTACTCCTTGACTGCTCAGTAGTCCTAGTCCTAGTTCTAGTATTTTAGAGTCTCTGTGTACTGGGTACCGTTTTCAACTTACTAAGCGTAAATCGTGCGTGCCGTTGAAGAGAGTCTATCTACATTTGGATTTAGATTCACTCAGCCCTCATCTACGTTAGATAGTTTGAACTGGCGAACCATCGCTCGATCGTGTAGTCATCATCAATGCGTAACGTTACTTACACACAGTCTTCTATGGGCAGCACGTTCGGATAACGATGCCAATTTCATTTTGCATATCTGGAATTTCCCCACAAGTTTTATCTGAATAAAAAGCTGTTGAAGATATTGCTGTTAAAGATTAATAGATATTGTTGAACATGTTTATTATAGCTCCATATTGCAATTATACTAAATAACAGCTTTTGCAGTACTTCGTGTGAGATTTCATCAGTAAGTTGGCATTATGTAGTTCGTCTTGCTAATGTCGGAGTTGTGCACAAAGAGCACCTGTGACGTAGGCCAAATTGCGTGGATCGTTCCATGGCTTGCTCGTTTTCATTTTTTTCAAAAAATCATTACAGGCTTATCCTGGGTTTTACAATCCTCTCTTTCCAGTAGTAGGCATCAAAAAATGTAGATTAGAATTATCAGACAATTAGAAAATGTCAGTACAGTTTTCTTTTAACAAATACGAAATTATACATGCATACCGGCAAAATACAAAGTCATGTCTGGAAAAAAAAAGAAAGAAAGAACTGAGAGGTTCACTAAATAGCATGCTTGTAAATTGTGAACCTCTCAAAGAATTCTTGTGAATATATTTGTTTACAAAGACAGGACAGAATAAGACAGGAGAAACACAACGGCATTACATGACTTTACAGAAGGGTATACCAATGACAGTAATAAAACACAAAAGAATAATTGAGAGAAAGGAAAGAAGGAAAAAGGAAATGAAAGGAAAAGCCAACACGCTGAACATCGGGATCGGAAGAGGGAATTGAGGTGCTTCAGAGCTCGAGCAGCTGAGCAAAGTTTGTACAAATAAGATAATGTAAAAAATTAACAATTATGAAATTGATGATTGACGATGAGCCCTTAGGCTGTAAAGACCAGCTAAGTAATGAATTGTACATATCTTACTATGAATTCAACAAAAAAAGTTTTAACTTACGCTTAAACGAATTCAAAGATAAAGAATTTTTCATATCACAACTTAAAGAATTCCAGAATCTAGGGCCAGTGTATATAAATGTATTTTGAGCCAATAACGTTCTCAGAAGGGGTAAAGGAAACTCATTAGATCGCCTGGTGGGATAATTATGAAAAGATTGATTTCGTGAAAACATTGAATCAAAATTGCTGGGAAGTGCATTTGTGTTATTCTTAAACATAAACTGACCCAGCTGAAAGAAAAACAAATCTTTAATTTTTAAAGTCTTATATTTAACAAATAATGGATCTGCATGGGAACGTGGAGAAACGCCACAAATAATACGAAGTGCCTTTTGTTGTAATGACAATAGTTTATCTAATAAAGTTTGATGGGCACTACCCCATGCTAAAATTCCATAATTAAGATAAGGTAATATTAATGAAAAATACAACGTCAACAAAGAAGACAACGGGATATAAGATTTAAGTCTATTAGTAATACCAATATTACGCGAAATTATTTTACTAATGTTAATAATATGAGGCTTCCACGAAAGTTTATCGTCCACTGTAATACTGAGAAACTTTATGTGAGATACACGTTCTAAATGAACGTCATCAAAAATAATATCTGTGCGTAAAACTTCTATAGACTTACTAAATAACATATACTTAGTTTTCTGAAGATTTAATGATAATTTATTGGCTCTTATCCATTGAGTCACTTTTTTAATTCAGAATTGACAGTATGGACAAGAGTAATTGGATTTTTGTGGGAGAAGAAAATATATTTCTTCTCCCACTACTTTTATTATCACTATATAATAATAGTGATAATAAAGTAACAATAGTAGTAGTAGTAGTAGTAATAGAAATAATAATAATAAGGAAAAAATGATGGTAATAATGATAATTACTATTATAATTTTTACCATTATAATGATCGTGATGACCATAAAAATGCAAAAACGACAGCTGAAGGTACGATGAAGATGGGGCTAAGTTGTTTTAGTAACAAAGTGGCATTCGTCCTTGGGTAACGCACACGGGACGAATATAATGTCTTTTTTTTTTCATATCATTTAGGAATCAGAAGATGTTAAACACTATAGCAGACACATACAAGCCAAAGAAACTCGGGGAACATTGACGCCCTTCTTCCAGGTTCTATTTGTCTCTACCGAAAGTTTGTAAAAGTATCGTGAAAGAACGGATGAGAATTTTTAGCTTTAACAAGGAGGTCTAGAGTTCGAATCCATGGAAAAGGTGTCGTACCCACCTGCACAAAGATGTCAGGTTTGGACCTGCCGATGCTGGGGGTAATAACGATGGTACCGCCCTTTTGAAAAACAGTGATATCCATGATAACGATGGAGAGGCTACCCTGGACAAATGAATAATGCGTTATTTACCGACTTGACATTTTGTGACATCTTGTCGTTTGCTAATGATACTTAAATCTATCAGTGCTTCCGCTCTTCAATTTATTGTCCTTAAACGCCTCGCGTGAAGCTCTATCGCCATATAGTATCATTAGGGGAAGTTCTTGAAGGTTAAACAAATGTGGGCCTTTTGTTTTTAGGGGAAAAAATACCTGATGATGTGATTATACGAACTACGCGGCACCATGCTGTTTTCCGCATCGTACTAACGAGGCCCAAGGGCCATAGCTCTGCCCATGGGTATCTCGACAGGTTGCGCAGGAGTAATTTCCAGGAACACTTTCCTACATCAAGCCGACATGGCCTGCCATTCCTCTCTCCTTCTCGGTACTTTTATCTCTTGACACATAACTAATGTTATAGGGGGCCCATCGTCCAATTATGGCTGCTGCTACCGATCGTTGACGATGTGCATTATGCTTCCTGCCAAGTTGATGGTTTTTGCTTGAGTGCCAAGCCAAACATGAGGCACCCCATTAGCGGTGGCGGAGGCGAAGGATGAGCAGGAATATCGATTACTATTGCCGAGATTTGGGAATCAAGATATAACATGGAAGAGGGTGGTACAACGCAACATGAGCTGGAAAGGTTTCGACAACATTGATAGCATGGGGATTTTCCAGTAAATCATAAGATAAAGTAGCTCCTCCACCTTTTTTTTTTTCTTTTTTTTAACCCCAGGGGGAAAACCGCTTTGTAAAAAACAACAAACCGATTTGCACGTCTTTGTAGTATTTACTTAACAACGAAACATTACTTCAAAAATTAAAAAAAGCTTAAAGAAGATGATGATCATGTACTTTAGAAGGCTCTTTTTATGTTTAAATTCTCGGGAGAATCTCTACCCTGAGTTTTTCAAAGCGTTTCAAATACAATGCCATATCAGCAATGACTATTTTTATGATTCTTCTGATTCATTCACTTGAAAAACCCGAGACTAATCCTAGCGCACAGAACAACAACAACAATTACAATGCTAGTAATAAAAACAATGATGATAATGATAATAGTAATGTCAATAATGATAGTAATAGTAATAATGATAATGATAATAATTATGATAATAATTATGATGATAATAATAATAAAGACAATAACAATAATAAGCAGCAACATCAACAGATACATTGGTCTTGATGGATAAATTCATCACTTGGGTATAAACAAGCTGCCTCTTCTCTGTTTTACTTGTAAGACCTTGATGAATAGTAAAGCACATATAACTACTGAAATATAATCATGAATTATTAATGTCAATGTCATGACCTGATTTCTTCTTAAAGCAAACAAAGCCCCCTCTGTACAATGGCAATACAATAATGAATCTGATATAGAGTCAAAATTTCTATCAACGTGCACACTGCACCAGTATGATTTTGTACGCAGAGGACAAACGTATGTCATTTCTTTCGAAATTAAGCAAAGCTGTAAATTATCTTTATGATGACATTTATTTACTGAGTCCTCAATTCCCGCTGAAACTCTTTGTAACTATGTTACTGCAATAGAGAAATAAACTGAGTAAAAACTTCGGAATTGTCCAAGCCATATACATCTGGAATAATCATGAGTTTTACAAGTTTTTATATAATATACGGTAATGGCAGGGTTGTGAAATGATGACCCCATCTCTTTTCTTGTTGCAACGGCTCGCACTGTTTCGTAAGAGCATGTGAAACTTTGATATTCTGGAATGATCTAATTGTATGTTCGAATTCGATGAAACCCTGACATTTGCGTATCGTTTACTTTTTTAAAACGTCATTCTATCCACTGAAGACCAAGGAGTGTCATTTCAAGGCGCTCTCTAGAGTCTAATCGTGGCTAGTTTTGACAATGATGAACGACAAGACTTCCGTACATTTTCTGTCCAATCGTATCAAATTTAGTTTCTTCTCCCCCAATATTCATTGTTTATGCATTAAACAATTAATGCAGAAATTAATTGTTATTTTTTCTTATTTCATTTCATTTTTTTTTAAAGAAATGAATCAGCGATACACTGTAGTGTTGATTCTGATAAATTTGTGTGTGTGTGTGGGGGGGGGGGGAATCGAGATTGGGTCAACGTTAATAGGATTTTTCAACTGCAGGTTAAATGTATTATTTCCATTTTTTTGGCCTTTGCAACTATCTCAATAATGACCTTGCCTTGACGTTAATTTCTATCGAGAAATGTGGGATATTTCGAACCATCTAAAACGCTGTTTCTACTTCCATACTAATCTCCATCATTTCCATATCTCATTTATGATATCACACCTTGGTTTACTTTATCTTCAGCATTTGTTTTAGAATGTATATCAACAATAACTGGTATACTCAAATGCAAATACCTCTTTGTATGTAAATACAACCTGCAAAGTAGCGTGTGTTTTTTAACGGGATTTTATATTGAAATCTCTACATAATGCTAATATTCATATTCAAGCAATCACTGGAGGAAATGCCCGAAATGTTTCAAAATTGTCCTAAAAAGAAATCCATGAAAGAACTTTTATTCTGCAAGGGAGATTGACACTTGTCACCTTCCAAGTATTTGCACTACTTTCAAAGGAGACGACAGAATCTATTGGAACAAAGTTTGGTAAGGATATTCAATCGTGTCAAGTGGAAATAGCCCAAGGTATACCCCTCTGCTTGTGTTCCAACTCTGATTGAAGCTCACGTTCCTGAACGGGTATTCGGCACAAACTTTGTGATTGAATTGTGATTGATCGCCGCCGAAGCCATTGTATAACGGAGAATCCTTCCCTGTCTTTGTGTGGCCACCTGCCATGACCTTGGAAAGTAGGACGCACATTACGTGTATCCACAGAAAGAGAGAGAGAGAAAAACAAAAAAAAAAACAAAACAAAAACATGGCATCACATCATTTTCTATCCGAAGGCAGAACAGCTGCGTGGTATGTTTCCCTGCCCTCGGTTACTTATGAGATTAAGTCTTCACTGTTCATATAGTCAAACATTTACATTGCTGCCCTTCCGAAATCCAATCAATAACTTCTTATAACCTACGCGTTTTCTTGCAATATAGATATTATATGTCATTCATTTGATCAAGTTCAATCCGTGTCAAGTGGTTTCTTCAATCTCTGTATAGTGTATAGTTGTCCCGGATTTGTTCCTTCCTTTTTTAAGATCCTGCAGGTGTACAAGCTCACTGTCCTGCAGTTTCCATCATGATTTTTTTTTCTTTAATTTAAACCTTTAGTCGCCTTAGAGAATGTTCATGTACTGCAAGCATAACTATGAATGTTCACATATTTACTTCCTCTAATGTTAAATCGTTTACGGTTTTTTTTAATACTGTAACTATATTGTTTATGTCAAAACGAGCTAGTCAAAAATTAAAATTGTGTTTAGTTCACTTTTTGTTCACATGCGCGGGATGCAGGGATAGTTTCCGTGGTCATTGTTTTAGAAATCGTAAAAAAAGGCATATGCCCTATAAAGAAAAAGAAATGAGGCCTAGCTTTAGAACAATGATAATAAAAAAAAACTTACTTTTTCGAGAACAGAAGATTATAAACGAAAAACGAAAAAAAAAAAAAAGGTTTCGTTATTCGCGGAAAGAAACCGTGTAGACTTTCTGCATTGTTTTTTTTTTTTTAATTCACACTTTCCTGTCTAAACCTAAAATCAAAATCGAAACTAAGCATCGCCATAACATCCGCCAAACTGCACTATTCTGTCTGCAGTGAGAAAGTAAAACTGTAATCAAACATGACAAAAACAATGTCGCTGATGATATCCCATACATAATTGATAGGTTTCCTGCATTATGTTCGTGTTTCTTTTTCCTTTCTAGATTGAAACAACACATTTCCTGTTCTCTCGGGGAGAAAACAGTTCGGCACATGACATATTGTGTCTAAATCGTGTAGAACAAAGTCGGAGATATTCATTGAGAAGAAATCAAGTTCCAATTATCAAAAGAGAATATTATTGAACATCGCTATTTCTCAGCTTATAGACCATACTATGCGCAAAGAAAGAAAGAAAGAAAGAAAGAAACAAACACACACACACACACATACACACACACACCCACAACCCCAATAACAACACCTAGGGGGCATTTCATGAAGGAACTTGTCGGATAAAATGTCCGACAAGTCAATTATATCCGACAAGTTCAGAGAAATCAGCCAATCAGACTAAAGAATTTCTCAAAACTTGTCGGATAGAAGAGACTTGTCAGATATTTTATCCGACAAGTTCCTTCATGAAATGGTCCCCTGAACTCATGGAAATCAAGCAACAGCAGGAGAAAGCTTCTTCAGTTTTCCAAGAATTTTCTTCTTCTCTTTCTGTTCCGCAGTTACAGACCATGGGGGGCGGGGGTGGGAGGGGAGGGGCGCGACAGCAAACCGAATCCTCCAATCAGCTTTAACTTTCCTTCCGAACGTTGTCTTCCCAAGTTTTTCGTTGCCTGCCTCTCCTCGTTCCTCCATGCATTGTACCATACATTACTGTCCCGGTGAGCCCTGGAAGTTCTGGGTCCCATTTCATAAAAGTTGATGTAATAGCAACTCTTGCAGGAATGGCAACTTCCCAAAGCAACAGCCAGTCAGGAAGCTGGATTCTTGTCATTATACCATGACAACTGCCATTCCAGCACGAGTTGCTATGTATCATATCAACTTTTTATGAAATGTGGCCCTGGTGACGTGGCCAAACCATTTTCATTTGCTCCATTTCACTGTTGTGTGGGGATCTTTCAGGGCACGATCGATGGCCTGCCAAATTCTGTTTCACACCTCCTCATTAGTGATGTGCTCTTTGTAGGATATGTCGAGAAGCTCCCCGAAACTCGTCATTTCCATGAAATGTATATCCTTGGGTCTAGGGCAATCACCCCCTAGGAAGTAACCCCAGACCCTTCCCCTGGCCCTAACCCTAACCTTCAGCCTAATCCTGAACCCTTATCCTAACCCTAACCCAAACTCTAGACCCTGAACTTAATCATAATCCTATAAAAGCTTTACTCTAGCCTTTTCACTAACTAGTATTTAGCCGGGGGTAATTGTCCTGGGGGAGGGGGTTGCTCTGATACGATATCCTTGCCTCTGCATACGCTGTAACTGTGAATGACTCACTGTCATACCAAAAAATACATGGTGACCCAGGAACGCGCATGAGTTTAATCTTGAGTTACTCTGATCGTAGTGAGTGATATTATATGTTCTTGTCATTCCAGATGCTCTTGAGTTCTGCGAGCGCTATTGTGGCGTGAACACTCCCAGCGAGTATTTCGGGCTACGATCCTTCATTGGTGCCAATGGATGTCAGGTAATTAAAGCTGTTGATAGTTTCAAGCTTCTTACCTTTGACAATGATGTCAGTGTTGACGCCCTTGATGTTGTTCGTCATCACTTTCATCTTCTCTGCGTTGATCTACATTCCACGGGCTGTAGAAATTCTTGTCGAAGGCACTCTACCAGACTATGCTAGCTCTCCCTCCTCCTTGCCTGCCATCTCGTGTCGGAGGAGACGATGTTGCGACACGGATTGTCGCCCCTACACGGATTGTCGCCTCCTGCTCGGGGCGACAATCCGTGACGGGCGCTGGCGGCACGGATTGTCGCCCCCTACACGGATTGTCGCCTGGCGACAATCCGTGACGCTTGTGCAGTTCCCAGTTTTTGACCTCAAAGGCGACAATCCGTGTTGGCAAAAAAATTGTTGCGACACGGATTGTCGCCCCGTCACAGATTGTCGCCCCGGGCTCGGGGTGGTTCCTCCGGTGTTAAGCTTTGGTGGGATGGGTATGACTGGTAAGTTATGCGTATGTGTGTGTGGGTGTGTGTGTGTGGGTGTGTGTGCGTGTGTGTGTGTGGGTGTGGGTGTGTGTGTGTGTGTGTGTGTGTGTGTATTGTGAGCTGCATGATATGTGATGTGTATGATTTGTTGTGTGTGTGTGTATGTGTGTGTGTGTGTGTGTGTGTAAGTGTGTGTGTGTGTGTGTGTGTGTGTGTGTTTGGAGTATAATAATACAATATGTAGAAACTGTGCATGTGTGATGGTCATAGTGGTAGTGGTTTGTTTGTCTGTGTGTATACGTGTGCCTGTATGCTTACGTGTGTATGTGGAATATAGTGGCGCTACTGTGGCAATACAAACGCCTTCAGAGTGTATGAGCACGTGTTTAAAAAATTCACACCAGCTTTGATCTAAAAATAGTATGGGTGTGTGAACCAACGAGAGAGAGACCGAGAGAAAATACATACGAGGGAGGTACCCTCCCCAAATGTTATTTGTCTTTGTTCATTTTTCACTGCAGTCATTTTCTTCCATCAGTCTTATAAACTAGAACGTCCATACCACTATTCTTTGTCCCAGAATAGGTTTGGCATGGTTTATGCATGCATGAGCGAATAATTTCCACACGCCGTAAAAAAATTGTCAATCGTTAGTTGATTTTAGCACAAACGAACTGCCATTGCACACCGCTAATACATACGTAATACAAACAAACACCAACAAACACTCAAACAAATCCTCATAATGCAAATAAACCAACTCAACACTTTTTTCCTTGATATTCATTGATTTCATTCAAATCATTCATAAATCGACTCATTCTGGGTGTAACATGAAAAAAAGTTACAAATGGCAATTCGAAACAGAAACAAATCCATTTGTCAATTTATACCACAAATAATCTCACTTCAACATAGATAACTCGATTATAGACCAACCCTACTAACAATTTCTTCACGAGAAAGTTTTGACATGTAGGGCCCTACCAAACCTATATTCCTTGAATACATTGGTTTGGATCATGTAACACCTTCTTGCTTACAAGGGCATATACATAAAAAAAAACACACAAATACATTACACGAATCTAGAATGAACTCAGTCATAAAAAACCCGACCACCCCTCCCCTCCCCATCCGAAACAAATCTAGGCCTACATCTATCCTAAATATTAAATCCTACCAACATCTGTCATACCATTTATTACTATCCTTCTTCAAATCCAATCCCCAACCCACCAACCCCTGATTAAACAAAACCTAAATCATCCCACACCCACATTCACCAACCCAAATACACACACACACACACACACACACACACACACACATGCGAAGGTTCCGTTATTCCGAAGTTTCGTTTTTTCCGAGGCTTCATTTTAATATCCGAAACACACAATTCCCTATACCTAGAGGTTCGTTGATCCAAAAATGAAATTCGGAATAATGAGCCTTCGGACGAATGAGCCTTCGGACGAATGAGCCTTCAGAGTAACAAACTTTTGCAATAACGAAATGTAACCCCCTTCCCACATACCGACGCACACCCGAACCGATACCACATTCCTTCCTGATGAAACGATTTCCCAATGTTGATAAATAAGACATAATGGACTGTATGCAGAAAAGCAGCATTTGCCCGCACGCAAGCTCCACTCCGAATTCATACAAATCTGCCAAACAAACTCATCAAATTCAAAGCTGCTGATAAAATCAATATCAACGTTTATGCCAGCAACAGCTTACTAGTTATCCCTCCCCACGCGCAGCTAAAAAACACATACGCAAAAAACTGACATAATAAACACATTCTTCCATCACACACACACACACACGCACACGCACAAACGGACACTAAATTATCATGTGCACGCGCACATACACACTTCCTTGAAACCTCACCATGACTTTTTACATGGCATGTTTGCATGGATGTAGCCATGTAAGTTATGTGTTAGTATTTCAATGATTATGTCCAGAACGATATTACCCAGCAAAGTGTGCTTCGAGGGCGGGCGACAATCCGTGCCGCCAACGCCCGTCACGGATTGTCGCCCCGAGCAGGAGGCGACAATCCGTGTAGGGGCGACAATCCGTGTCGCAACAGACGATCATTCCTAGTCATATCACGCCTTCTCGCCTTCTTGCACCGAGAAGTTAAGAGCACGAGATCTTACATCTCATCTTTTAGCCTTCTCGGACCTCAAGAGGTCGAGGAGACGAAATCTCATCTCGCATTCTTGACCTCTTAGACCCAAGAAGTCGAGAAGGCGAGATTTCGGGAGCCAGGTTCCCAGCACTTTGTCGGACCTGGAAAGGTAGGGAAGGGCGAGGAATTATCTCGCTGGTCGCGGAAACGTCTGTTCGTATGTATCTGCGAATTTTCCTGGAGACTAGCCTGGTTTCCGAGGAGTCAGGAGAGAATCGAACATGTTCGGAGACTTTTTCCAGTCTCCAGCTGGTCTCGGAGACGTCTCCCCGACGTCTCGTTAGTTGCGGTTAAGTAGCGGAGACGTAAGTAAGTTCGTCCACGACGTCTCCGCGATGTCGCGAAGACCCCTGGCGACCTACCGGCAATGATGTGGAAACGTTGTGGAGACGTCTCCCCGAATGAGAAGACGTTTTGGGGACATCTTGGGGCCGTCGTGGCGATGTCCTCCGCAACTCCCGGGCAATAAGTTGTAACTTTGTTTGGAGACGTCTCGGGCGTCGTCCTGGCGTCTTCTTGACTGTAGAACATTAGAACTGTAGCCATTTTTTTGTCTTAAAAGTTGCACGAGTCGCGGCAGTCGACGACTCCTCCAGTGAGATATGCCCTTTACTAAACTCCTTTTAGAGACCAGTCCAGCAACCTAGTTGGAGGAGTTCAGCTGTGGTCCATGCAATATTTCCCTATAGTTGCTCCACACTACATAACGATTGCCAGGATCGCTATCATATTGCACTCAAATATCGCGCATAGCCCGACAGCAAAGGTTACCAGTGATAATTCCTACGCCTGGAGGAGTTGTGACCTTATCTAGCACCGACTAATGTAGTGGCCTTAGTCACGACTATTTGATTCAATGACACGAGAACTTTGTGTGTGGCTGGTGAGAAAATAATTGTTGCGGCGGTTTGCCAGGATACATTTTTAACACAAAGGTGTAACCAAACTCCTGTAGGCCTACGGTGTGTGTGCGTTACACATTATTACGTCGAATTCAATCCTTTCACCTTTCCCTTCTAGTCAGACTAGAGATCTTCGTTTCACTGTACGGCGTGTTGTCAGACGACGTTCCGTTGACGCCTTTTTCAAATCATTTACGCCCACTACGATCCTCAGCTCACGACATTAACGTCATGACGTCATGGTTCCATCCCGAGACCAGCGATTGTTACACGATGACGTAATCCGTTCTGGAATCGAGATAAGCATTCTGCGGCTAGACTCGCGAGAGAGCTACGAGTATGCGCGTGCAAATGCCCTTATCAGAAACCTTGCATATTGAAAAGCCATGATTATACGACGTGTGTTTGATGTATTGAAGCAGCGTTTAACTTAACATCTTATAGTTTTTCTGAGCATCGTTTGACTATAGGACCTCAAGTCCTAATACTTTTCCCCACTTATGAATGCTCTCACACTCAAAACAGGATACTTACGGTAAGTAGGAGAGCGGCGGGTTGAGTTTAAATAACCCGGCCTCTTGGTCTAAACTGGGTACAAGCGAACTGACGTAATCACCACAGTTAGCAAAGTTTTTTTTTTGTGTACGTATTTTTTTGTTCTAAATTCTATACTGCGCCTGAGTGGGATCATACATTATTTATGAGTTTTTACAGCTTAGGGTCTCCAGTATCACCAATAAAGACCTTCAGTCTCAACGCTCAAGCGTTCCTCGTGCATCAAGAAGTGTGTCTGAAAGCTCTCATATAGAAACATCGTCAAGTCAAGTGACAGTACGAATGCTCAGCTTGTCAGGAGGCGCACAAGTGTGCTTACAGGTAAAGCACGTTCAATTCGTCGAAACATACCATTGTATAATGTATTCAGCACCTGCTCATGTTAAATCACTTAACATTTTCCCTTCCGGGATTATTTTTGTCACAGTGTACACTTCGTTTGTCGTCAACGCGTGACATGGCAGCTCCGCGCGTTCGTGTCTTTCTTTCTTTTTTTCTTGTTTTTTTCTTAAGATTTCTTTTAATCCAAGCCAGGAGTAGAATCATCCATCTTATGCTTGAAAATAGAGGAACATTCTGAGGTTTAATTCTCACGAGAAAATTTTCAGCTGCCACGTCTACTCTTCAATGCATGCACAGTCTTCTAAAAATACCCAACAACAAGAACAACAACATGATCACGATGATGTATCGACCAACACCTCTACGACTGACGCTGTCGGACTCACAAAAAGTGCTGCCTTTTAAACGAATTACTCTCTTCTATCAATCTTACTGGGCGGGAAGGGGACCAAGAACCCATCAAATGATTCTTAAAACAAAGAAATCGACTTCCAGCGAACTGCAGTCAATCACGATCTATAGTATGATGATGAAAATTGCATGCAGTTGTATCGCAATTCATTACTACAGTTATGAATCAATTATTGAATTTCATATCACATTGCCCTTAACTGTCAAGTCCCTACCTCCGCATGTTTTGTCTCGGAGGGTGCTTTTCTGTTTTATCGAAATCTTCCAGACAAGGTAAAAAATAACAACAACAGGCACGTAGGTAGTCAGTCGCCGTATGGGAGTTAAAATGGACATCCGCAGTAGGCGGTGGAAAGTAATGAAAACGGCAGTGTGACTTACGGACTGAAATGATGATCTCGACGACAATCCTTGATTGCACGTCACGTAAGAAGCTAGTACAATTTCTAGGTAAGGGTTGCGAGGAGGAAGGGAGGGGGGAGCTGGGATCTGGGACTTATCTAAGGGGAATGTCGTGATTGTACCAGGGAGGTTGAAGCTCTTCAACTTTCCTGATTTTACTTCCCTTCGCTCCATTTAACCTTAATTAATCAACTTCTGCGATCGTATATAGTACTGTATTCATCCCTGCTGTGCATTTGAGATTTTCATTTCTTGTTATAACGACAACGTGCTTGTCAAATACAAAGGGTATTTTGCGCTTATTTGTGATCTTCCGTACCTACCCTCCTAATTGTTTTGCGAAACATAACAACTAGTCCAAGTCACCCATGCAAAAGAAAACAACAACATAACGGACATTTATTGCCAGTTTTATTTTATGTTCTATTTTATTTTGTTATTCATTTATTTTTTAGATTCCATTTCAACCAATTTTATTCTATCCAGTCTTTAACTTAAGCTGTCAAGGGGGCTAAGTTTTGGTAGCTGGATTTTCACTATCCTTCCTATCACATTTAATTTTCATATACTACAAATCTTTAAAAAAGGGACAGTTTGCAAGAGATTAGGTTCCTACACGGTACTCGGTTTGAACAGTTGAAGTTACGGAAGGGACTGTATTTTCGATGACTCCCTCATCAGCTGACGTCATCCTCTACTGACGTTGCCAAATTGCAGAACTCTCAAGGTGTGCAGTAGCAACGATATAAAACAATTCTGTAACATCGACAAGAAAAGACGTTATATCTTCTAATCAAACGGGAATGTATAAATATTTATTTGGAATATATTATTCCCTGTATACTTCGTATATATATATATATATATATATATATATACATATATATATAAAACAGAAACCACGTTCATGCTGTCATTACCAACAGTTTATTTCGGCACACAAATTTTCGAGCGATTCGGCCTTTCTCAAGTGTTCTTGATTCTCAACAGCATGAACTTGGTTTCTGTTTTATTTTTGATATCATTACTCCAACACTTGGATTACTTACTCGAGATCTCTCTCTCTCTCTCTCTCTCTCTCTCTCTCTCTCTCTCTCTATATATATATATATATATATATATATATATACTGAATATAATGTGTATATTGAAATGCTGTACGTAACCATACTCTTTTTTTATTTGTATTTGTCATTTCAGTTAAATTGAAACTGACGCGGAGCTCCGTCAAGAGATTTTGTCCTGCTCAAAATAAATCACTGGGCAATCCTCTGTAATTACGCAGATAATTTTCGCGACCTACTCGAAGTCCGAAATTGAAACGTCACATTGTTTAGAAGTCTTCGTTCTATTTTTTTTTTGGAAAGTCTTCATAAGTTGAAATAAGCTGATATATAGAATTCGCTGTCACCGTCACCGTCATCAGAATACGTGCTTTTTGTGACATATCGATTAAGTGTAATCTAAATGGAAATTTCATCTTCATATTTAACAATAAAACCGGGACATGGAGATAAATCATCCGCTTATGCAGATCCAAATTTAAATCGCTTGAAAAATCGTGAAGACATCTGGCTAATTCTGAAATACTGACATGGGTTCTAGAGACACTTATTGCGCACCTTGTTTTGTTCAGTTTTTCCCTTTTTATTGAATGTCGTATTTTCTGTCACATTGGAGATTTGAACGGCAAGGGTATCAGAACTCAGTCGTATCACTGGCATGGATGAAGCAGATTACGTTAAGCGTGGAAGGTCGAACCGTGTACACATCGTTCTTGTTTAATCAAGATTCAAGGTTTGAACTCTCCCACCGCTCATTATGTGTCTCCATCAAATAAGCAAACACGCACTCATACTCACACAAACAAGCGCACATATGAAAATTTTCATTGCAAAATGGACTAAGCGCCATATTTAAACATTTTGCAGCAAAGTCCGCCATGCAAGTAGAGCAAAATAGAACCTTTCCAGTGTTTACTCACTTATACCATAACAAGGAATTTTCTGTTTACAAATGTCATATATTTTTTTTCAATCATGTTCTTTGTTTTTAGCAAGCTTGGCCCCAACAAACTCTCAACATAAAAAGAATGGAATTACTTATTTTGCAACAAAAAATCTTCTTAAACAGAAATATACACTCAGCACAAATATTACATTTAACTTTCAGCAATTACGTAATTGCATAGTTGAGTAAAGGCTTAAAATCTGACGGTGCATGTATTACAGCCACTTTCTCGTGCTTTAAGAATGACTTTATGTTTGTGGCAATTTGGTAAGTTTGTTTTCTCTGAAGACCGCACTTTCCAGAGAGTCGGTGATCGTAAATTGAATGATGTAGAATTTTTGCGTTGTGTTCTCATTAGTGCATAAAAGACACCAGGACAGTAGGATTTGTTGTTGTGATGACGGCAGTTTGAGGTCGAACCAACCTTTTTAATGTTGTTGGTGAAGAGTTTATATGATCACCAGCCAGCGTCTCTCCTCTGGCTATCGTTTAGATTACCGTATAGCGATCGATATCTAATCACTGTTACACCAGCATTTCCACTGATCCACTCAAAATAATTGCATGATGTCCCTTAAGCTATTATAAGAAGATAAAAACAGCACGGGAGATTCGTACACATTCTCAAGGACTTGGCATGCAATCCTAGAGGACTTGATATCGTATTTATTCTAATATCCCACAGCTACATAACAAGACCTGTAATTGTCTGAAAATATTCGGGCAGGCAGTTGATAACGCGAAATCACTTCGGGTTGTTATGCGTCAAATACATGCAAAATGTCAGCCACCCACCCGCGATGTCGCCAAAAGCATTAGCGATTTACTCCCTGCCGATTACAGGCTCATCTTTAAAGGCAAACACCATCCCTTGTTCGTTTCGACTTTCAAGTCAGGTACGTCGTAACGGAACAACAGGGACTATTACAACATTATTACCCGTGTGGTCCGTGCAACAGTATACCGGTTTGTTACAACGTCACCACAGACATGGTTTTAATAGGTGAATGTCGCGTAACGATCATACAGTCCGGAATGGTGCGCCATTCGGCCAATGATTCCGATGAACTGAGTTTATCCGTCGATGAACTAAGTTTTTCGAGAGTAACTGTGTTTATCGATAAACTTATAATTGTTTATCAACTGAAAGCAGTTTACCAAGCGAAAAACTAAGTTTATCGTGATAAACTTGGTTTTTCGCCCGACAAACTTATTACTTTTATCAAGATTCTGTGTTTATCGAGAGAGAAACTCAGCTTATCGATAAACTCTGTTTATCGTGATTTTTCACTCGATTAACAGAGTTTCTCTCGAAAAGCTGAGTTTATCGACTGATAAACAATTTTTTTTTCTGCGATAAACTAAGTTTATCGGTCAAAAAGTTAGGTTATCGGAGATAAACTCAGTTTATCGGAATTATTGGGCAAATGGCGCACCATAGGTGGGTTACTAACAGTGGGAACCCCTACCGAATGATTTCTAATGACGTCATTTTTACGGATCCATGTCCTGTGGTTGGTTCATTGCCACTCAAGGGATGAATGGTTGGAGTTGTCCAGAAAATCTTGGTCGATACTACTTCAAAATAGCAAAATTTACCTTATTAGTTGATGAACTTAAGAAAAAAAACATATACATGTAGAAATCAGTGTTTTACATGTTTGCATGAGATAGTGGTACCAATCAATAGCGACAAGTATACTTATGTTGTCATCGCCTCTGAAGTCCTCCCTTATTCGCATCTACGAAATGTCTTGAGAAGGATTGTTGTTTGTTCATGATCTAGTTATTATTACGATTCCCGTTCTTACGGAGGATGATTTGCAGTTCATTTGACCCTTCGTGTGCTATGAGTGCTGATTGGCGCAGAAAACCCCTCAGAGTTGTACACACTGTCCGAAGTCTCTAGCAGAGAAAGTGTTTCAATTCATTTTATTTTCATACTTCTCAATTATGAACATTACAACAGAAACCAGACAAGTTCTTTTGCCTTGTGAACAATGTGCAGAAAACAAACAATATCCATGGTGATAACACAGTAATTACATGTAATGATAACTGGTCAAAATCGAAATAGAAATGGGGTTGATCAAAGAGAAGTATGACGGGACCTACATGAAAGCTAGCTTGTTTGGCTGTAAGCCCCGAGTAATCAGTGTTTGTGAAAAAGACACGGAGAACGGATAGAAGATAAGACCAGAATGATGATGTAAGGTTGCCAAATTTTATGTGATAAAAAAGAAGAAGAAAAAGAAGGAGAAGAAGAAGAAAAAAAAAACCAACTATACTTTGATATGAACCATTACTGTGACCGAGCTATCATTATTATAAAGCCTACTTTTGTATATATACTATAAACTATTGTTGCATTAAAATTATCACCAGGATATGATGAGTAAGACACAAAAAGTAACATGTACAGCTATCAAGCAATTTGGTGCCTGCCGTCAAGCTCTGCATAGAAAGTTAGAGTTAACAACGGAGTTGAAAGTTAGGGTTAACAACGGAGTTGAGTAAGCGCACTAATAGGAGGGACAAAGAGAGAGAGAGAGAGTTGATTGATGTGATAAAATCAGGCTCATCTGATTTACATATTATATCATGTGATCACTTTTTTAATCGATTGTGCAAGACCTCAGAATTCCATAACCATGTATATTTTGATTCTATGACAATGAAAGTTTCACTGTTTATGCAATTCTACTCCACTTATCACAAATGTTTAACATGAAGGAGTGTTACACTTTGAGGACAATATCTTCCTTCTCTCCTGCAAAGCGACATGACAAGTGAAGGGTTCGTTTGCAAAAACCGATAAGTCCATTTTTGAAGATTTTGAAGTACGATCTCTGTCATAAAGTACAAAATAATACCTTTTAAATGATATATTGGTCATTACATATAAAGGTATATTTTTGAAGTTATGGTCAAAAGAAGCAAAAATTTTCTTATTATTCTCTTTATTTTTCTTGACCTTTAATCGCAAATATCTCCATTTGGCAAATATGGACTTATCGGTTTTTGCAAACAAACTCTTCAAGTGTATTTATAACCCAATGTACATTTTTACTAAAACTTTCCAGTATACGAAATAGGGCCAGCAGATTCCTCTAAGAAATGACTGGCTAAAAGGACACATGTTTCCCTTCTTCGTTCTTGTGGCTTTGTCTGTAGAAATTACATGAAATTTGTCTTGACAGACCTGTGTAGTGGTGTTCAAACGGATGACAAATCATTGACGCTTAGAACGTTTTGAAAACTATGTTGTCACAATTGAATTTATTATAAACATTTATTACCACCTTCGTAGAGAATGTCTGTATGGTTATTCTGTTTTACCGAAGGAAACATTGTAGTACAGAGTTATAAATTTAAATACCCGAAGATTTTCACTTCTTGTAGCACATGATAGTCATTTCATTTTCCATTTGTTCATTTCTACCCAATATCAAAGACACCTAGAGCATGTAGATCCATGCAGCTGACAGTCTTGAAAATTGTTAAGCCATGCCTTTAAGGGGATCTTGTTCTATGACGTGTCGACTTATCATTGTGGGACTGAAAAAGAAGCGAAGTGAATTAGGTGCCAATTGCATGCTAATAAAAGAGATCTGGGGATTCTCTTTCTTACGTAGATGACGCCTCACTCAAAATAGTTTATTGAAATCGAATGACATCACAGAGTACTGCTTGTTTTTACTGGCCCCGTTTTGTTTTGTTTTGTCCTGAGTTTCTTTTTCAACGCCTCAGAGGATTAACTACTTGACTTACAGTGTATATAGCGTCTCAGTTGACCGATATTTAGATACTGAGTAGTTGTCTGCGTAATACTCATGGCTATCCAATGGATTTTTTCCCCCCAGAGATTTACGGTGATAGGCTCATTCGCCAGACAAGGATTAAAGAAACTCTAGGCTGGCGGCATTTTAACCCACCTCTGCCACGTCCCGTGAGATTTCTCCCTGTGAATTTTGATTTAATTCAATTTATTTTAGTGCCCAGTTTATCGAAATCATCTCTGCAAACGTACATTTCTTCTTTTTTTTTTCTTTTTATCGAGCACATCATGATAAGCAATACACAAAGCCAAATTCGGCATGATGTAAGCACCTTCTTTTGTCAATCTTAGCACACACCTTTTAGGCCGGAATTCACTGACGTCGATTTTATCCAGTCCAAGTTTTATGGTAATCTTAATCTGTATACAAAGATGTATTACAGCTGAAAAAAAAAAACGCTTACAACTACAATTATTTGGCGCCTATGATATAATCCATGGACTGTGTTGTGTTTTGTGTTGCGGTAATGTAAAACTTTAATATTGGTTTTTTTTTTTTTTTTTTTTTTTTTTTTTTTACCCCATGTACTTCTCTTAACCTGCCATTCGTTTTGAATGAAACGGTGGACCTGTTTTTTTTTTGTGTGTGTGTGTGTATATATCATTCTAACACTTCCTTGAACTTGAATAAAGTCACGGTTAATCGACAATCTTGTGTGAATTCAGGGGAAAATACCTGGGCTCGAAAATTGGCACGTTGCGGTTTCCCGTTCATCGCCGTCTGCCTGACGTCTGGTCACAAGTGAAAATATTATAACCCTTAATTCCCACGTTTATCAAAAACATCATACACAATACTTCCTGTGATATACGTTTTAACATAGCTCAATGTATACTATGAATTAAGTATATAATATACAGCTGTATGATTACATGCTATTGCGAGAGTATGATATTTCTGACTTTAGGATTTTCAACAAAACAACAAAAGAGATGTAAAGAGTTGGCACGATCTAACTTGCATAAAAAACATGTAAAATTTTAATCGCAATTACATTCCTATTTGGTGCCCCATTGTTATGAAACCCAATCATTGGAGCGGCCTGTTAATTGCTTTGGCATATTTGACATGATATGACGCTGTGTGTAAATAGTTGCTATAAAAACTATATGTATAGAATTTATGTTTCTTTAACACGTTCATGTACGATTCCACGCGAAAAAGAAACAATTTCAGTGTAGACAACGGTGTAGATGAGGAATTCTTGGCAAATGTTAATAGTAATTACTACGAAGATAAATATGAGTAGTGTAGATGGAGAGAAATCTCACAAGGAATGTGTTTTCTCTTGTCAGTAATGCACACTATACACCTTTACATCAAATCTATAGTTTGTTTTGCAACCTTTTTGATATTATGGATTGTCTTTTGACTTTGGAGTAATTAGATGCTGATGAGGTATTATCTATATAAAATGCTGCACTTTCACTATTCTTTCCGATTTCAGTATCCGTCGTCGCAGCATAACGGAGGGACAGGCTGTGGAACACTTCCAGAACTGGGCATTTCATTAGAGTATACGATAGCTGAGAGAGTCTTTATACTGCTGTCCCCGAGCCACTGCATTTTCTTCAGCTGACACATCTGGTTCTGACATGAAACCTCCATAAACAGCGTGAATAAACAGGTAGGCCATTGTGTGTACACAGAAAATTAGACTATGCATGATATTATTATCATCCACTGAACTAGCTGGCTTATCAGCTCGAATAATATAGCCATCCTGGTTGGTTGGTTGTTGGTTTTGAAGGAAGGATTTTCTGTGGTAACCTTCAACCGCTTTGTTAAACCGTTTCCTGCCAGTTTTCGAAACTTCATAAACTTTACACAAGTCCAACCAGATTAAGGCGTATCACCAGGGAAAATAGGTACATAGAATCCATATCCAGACAACAAAACCACCGTTTCCTCTGCACCGAAAGGGCAGACAAAATCCAGAAATTACAGAAAACACAAAATCGTATACCCCTTAGCAAACTAACTTCAGATTGATCCCAAATGTTGTAATGCTTTCCTATTTTCATCCAAAGTCGATGTTTTCTCCTGCAGTGACAAGCTATCCTTGTGGTATTTTACATCACGTATGCTCTGTTCAGCGCCATTAACTCTAACCTGGTAAACCTGGTGTCACTCTATGAATGTTATGATACGTCGCATGAGAGTGTCTTAATCTGCTTATTACAGAGCCTTGAACCAAAAATGCTCTAATAAGAATACATAGGATATAACAGAATCAATTTGTATTCATTTCAAATCTATTTTTTGTATGTGTGTGTGAGCTTGTTCACTATTTACTAGTGATATTCGATCTGCATTCTTTTGTTTACATTTCGTGCCCTTATAATTCGACTTACGTGATGCCTTTATTTGCAGCACCATGTGCTATTGTCTGCCAAAATTTTGCATATTGTCCACATTCTCTTATGTCTGCTAATGGGGACTAAGATTTTTTTCAACGTAATGGCAATAAAATTTCTCCGCAGATCAATTTAACTTGTAGACCGAGGGGTTGCCATGCCATTTAAAAAAACGAAACATTGGGGACCAACTTTGTATTCTCAACCTCTTCATATTACTGAGTGCTAATAAGTATGTTGATGGATGAATGCATATAATGATGAATATATCGAATGCGTCAGCCCACTTTTTTTTTCTGATAGCTAAGGCTAATCAGTGACCGATGGTTTCCGCTCATATCAGTCATAATTCAGTGATGGCAGGACAAACACTTCATGGGCATCTTAAAGAACACGTGCTGGCGGGATGCAGAGTTTTTCCCCAAAAAGTCAGACAGAAGTATGCTGTAGTGAGATACAAAATAGAATCACATTGCAATATACCATAATAATATATCATGAAACATCAGCTTTCTATTTGTTATCAAATATATGTTGTTAAGCTTAGACTTTTTTAATGTACTAAGTGATATACTCTATCCTTTTCAGTTCCGGTTTTTGGAAAAAGTTTTTGAACAGAACATGCTTATATAAAATTACTTGATACTATTTCTTATTTGTTATAGCCAATTAAGAACATGTTATTGCCATAATATTCATGCATTCAAGTAAAGATTTTTGATACTATCAATTATGATATCTTATTAAAAATAGTAAAATTATGAGATGAGGGGTATTGCACTTTGGTCGAAAAGACATTTATCAAATAGGCAACAGTTTGTTTTGTTAATGATATATTCATATTTAGACCGTTATTTTCTTTAATTGGGATAATTGCATAATAAATTCGTCCGCTTTATAGTCCATTTTGTACTGTATAGTAATATCAATATGTTATCGCAGAGTAATCTGATATCATTTCCAATATAGAATTAATCAAAAAAGCAACCTGCTTTTAATAAACCTTATAATTAGTTGTCCTTGAACATCTCTCAAATTGTTCTTGTGCATTTTTCCACTTACCAGACGATAATAAAGCTCAACGTGATATCAAAATTGATAATATAGTATTAGAGAATAAAAGTCATACTAAATTATCGCTGATAAAGAATAAACACGGAACCAATACATTTCTTACATAACAATCCATAGAGCCAAGGGAATAGTTATAATTTTTAAAGTTGGTGAAAATTTCTTTGGCAATTCTCTGTTAATGTTACGTAATTCTTTCATGCTACCTTAAATATCTAATTCTAGTATTATCTTTTTTCCCCCAAATTTTTTGCACTCCATGGACTATTTCATTATCTCCATGTCAACATAATACAAACTCAAAACATTTACCCATAATCTCTTATTTTTTTCTTAAAATTTCTCTCGCTAACATTTACACAAATGTTGGAGTGACTGCCACTTTAAACTGAACTTATTGAGAGTACGCGATACAAAATAAATATATCTCTCATCTGCATAATATTCAATTTTTTTTTCTTCATAGCGTTAAACCTAGGGACTTTGTTTCTTAACTTTTGTACAAACAGTTGTTTCTTAATCAAAATCACAGCACAATTTATAGCATCATTTCTCTTTTCTTTAAAACCAAAAATTATATTTTCCAGACTAAATTTTATCTGTGCTCTAGAACCTTCTAGTATTTTCTTCGGTAATTGCAGTCAAAGTCACTTAGATAAAATGTTTGTTTTACACCAAAAAGCAGGCAAAGTTTGTGTTGTTTCAGCGTATTTAGCTCACACAGACCTAACCATCCCACCACTTGAAAGTTTTTAGATTTTTCCGAAGACCTCTGTCATCTTCATGTTACGTTTACTGAGTTCTTGCTTTATAGAGCAGTGCACTGGATGTAAAATGGTGTGACAAATATGTGGAAATGTGTTTCATTCATTTTCCAATAGTAGACCAGGGGGCATTTCATGAAGCATTTTTGTCCGACAAAGTTGTCGGACAAATTTGCTCTCAGCCAATCAGATGCAAGGATATTAGTAACTTGTAACAGTTTGTCAGAAAAATATCCGACCAAAACGCCTCATGAAACGTCCCCAGACTACGATAGATAGTGTGTATGTCCGGAGTGCTGCACTGTTGGACGTATTTTGCTCGTGTGTGTGTGTGTGTGTGTGTGTGTGCGTGTTTGTGCGCGCGTCTGAGTGATGTCTGTGTTAATGTTTCTACATGTTTTTGTTTATAGATTTTGTATAACAGAATACTATTATGTTGTTCATACATATATAGGATCTATGTAAAGATAGTTTATGAGAAATATAAGCTGTGGATGATAAGGGATAGGAGTTACCAAGTAAAACGGGAACCTATAAATTGCATAATTGTCTTTTAAAAGGACCAATATAGCTTCTGTATCTAACATGAAATAATTTCAATGAAAGTTATCATCATTATATTAAAAGTTGGCATAACATGGTTCATATTTACAATTGTAGAAGATTCACACACACACACACCCACACACACACACACAAACAAAGAGGCAGAGTCTAGGAGAATCTTGGCGCAACGGGAGCTTCTTTTCGTAACATTCTATCCCACGTCATGATAACAAGAACATGAAAAGGTAGAGTGAAACTTTCTTTGAAATAATGATCTTGACTTGTTTTCCTGCCAGAACGAAATGATAATTGCTGTGGAAGCGTCACAGATTATCACCCAGTCAAATTAGTTTCATATCTACGCAAGACGAGTGCGGCAGGGTGGCAGTACACGTCAGTGCATACTCAAGGAAATACCATTATATATTGAAATAATATCATTTATCGAAATTATGTCACACGCAGATACATTGTAATGGGATCTTTTTTTCTAAGACTGGGGAAATTAATCAAATGCAACAACTAATGAGACACTATCTCAAACCTTTGAATATATTATGGGAAAAATTGAACTTCAATGTATATGACAGATTGTAATAAGTTTGCTGGATTATATGCTCCTAGCTCGGGCTTTACAGGATGACAATGATATAAATGGCTGGATATGTTTCCAGTTCAGTCTGTCTTATCTTTCACATACCTACCGCTAGCATCTCTCACCCCCTTTTTTGTGTTTGCTCTTTCCTTCTCATCCTATGTCTGTCCCTCTAATTTGTGTCACAACGTAATGATATATATATATATATATATATATATTTATACATATATAAATAGCTATAGAGGTTCATGTCGACCCTGATGAAGACGTATGTATGCGTCGAAAATTTGGTCTGAATAAATAGCACTGTTGGACTGAAATGCTTTACTACCCTACTTCGTCATCTTCTATATGTGTACATGTGTTTATGTGTGTGTGTGCGTGCGTGTCCGCGTGTGTCTGTGTTTTTTGTTTGTTTGTTTGTTTGTTTGTTTTTTGAGGGGGAGGAGTGATAAACATGTGCCAGAGATGCTGTTCAAATGACGTGCATGACTGCAATTTCTAACATTTCCTTCTGCGCATTATTGCGCATGAATATTCTATCATTTGACAAATACACGCCATCTCCTTTGTAACGACGACGAAAACAGTAAATGCGAAATATTTTTGACGCGATCACGAAATTTCAGCTGATTTTAATTTTCCACGCTAAACCAAATATAAGCCAAACGAGGTGTATTGTGATGATTTTATTGGATCTTTTTCCCCAAGACTTTATCTTGGAGATTCTGTATTGATGTTTAAGGTGCCGCAGTGGGTAATTTTCATAAACATATCTCTTCATGAAGGTCTAAGATGAACAGTGGCCTTCAGACACATAAACACCATCTTTCTTTATAGATAGAAAACTTAAGTTTGTTTTTGAAAAAAAGATGCATCTAAATTTTGTCATCACACAGCCTCTCCATAGACATCATCTATAACGTGCGATGAATATCGTTATTTCATTTCATTTCATTTATTTCATTCCTTCTTTCTTTTTGTCAAACATAACACGAAATGAATCAGAAGATATAACATAGGCATGTATTCGACTTTACATGGTAGATAATGGTTAACAAATACGAAATTATACATGCATACCGGCAAAATACAAAGTTATGTTTGGAGGAAAAAAAAAACCGAAAGAACTGAGAGGTTCACTGAAAAGCATGCTTGTAAATTGTGAACCAGTCAAAGGATTCTTGTGAATACATTAAACTTTTTTTTAAAAAACAAAGACAGGAGAGAACAAGACAGGACAGAACAAGACAGTAGAAACACAACGACATTACATGACTTTACAGTAGGGTATACTATGACAGTAATAAAACACAAAAGAATAATGGAAAGAAAGGAGAGAAAGAAAAAGGAAATGAAAGGAAAAGCCAACACGCTGAACATCGGGATCAGAAGAGGGAATTGAGGTGCTGAACATCGGGATCAGAAGAGGGAATTGAGGTGTTTCAGCTCGATCAGCCGAGCAAAGTTTATACAAATAAGATAATGTAAAAAATACACAATGATGAAATCAATGATTGACGATGAACCCTAGGCTGTAAAGACCAGCTAAGTAATGAATCGTATATATCTTAATATGAGTTCAACAAAAAAATTGAACTTACGCTTAAATGAATTCAAAGATAAAGAATCTTTTATATCACAACTTAAAGAATTCCAAAATCTAGGGCCAGTGTATATAAATGTATTTTGAGCCAATAACGTTCTCAGAAGGGGTAAATGAAACTCATTTGATCGCCTGGTGGGATAATTATCAAAAATTGATTTCGTGGAAACATTGAATAACAAATGCTGGGAAGTGCATTTGTGTTATAATTAAACATAAACTGACCCAGCTGAAAGAAAAACAAATCTTTGATTTTTAAAATCTTATATCTAACAAATAATGGATCTGCATGGGAACATGGAGAAACGCCACAAATAATACGAAGTGCCTTTTTTGTAATAACAATAATCTATCTAATAAAGTTTGATGGGCACTACCCCATGCTAAGATTCCATAATTTAAATAAGGTAATATTGATGAAAAATACAACGTCAGCAAAGAAGACAACGGGATATGAAATTTAAGTCTATTTATAAGACCAATATTACGCGAAATTATTTTACTAATATTTATAATATGAGGCTTCCACGAAAGTTTATCGTCCACTGTAATACCGAGAAACTTTGTATGAGATACACGCTCTAAGTGAACGTCATCAAAGATGATATCTGTGCGTAAAACTTCTATAGACTTACTGAATAACATATAGTTAGTTTTCTGAAGATTCAGTGATAATTTATTGGCTCTTATCCATTGAGTCACTTTTTAATTCAGAATTAACAGTATCGACAAGAGTGATTGGATTTTGGTGGGAGAAGAAAACATTTGAATCATCGGCAAAAAGTATAAAAGAAAGTATATCGGATGATCTACAAAAATCATTTATGTAAATGATGAAAAGTAAAGGTCCTAATATACTACCCTGAGGGACGCCACATTTAATAACTTCAAGACTAGAGCTGTGCTCGTTCAAAGATACATATTGTTTTCGGTTTTGCAGGTAACTCCTGAACCACTCCAAGGCCTTACCTCGTATACCATAATGAGACAATTTATGAAGTAAAATTGCGTGATTAATTGTATCGAAGGCCTTGGAGAAGTCCAGGAAGATACCAACAAGATGGGAATGGTCATCTATAGTATGTGCGGCGTTATCAATAAACTTCAAAAGAGCATGAATGGTGCTATGTTTCTGACGAAACCCAAATTGAGAATTCGTAAAAACATTATAATAATTAAGAAATCTAATGGTTCTTGTAAATATCAATTTTTCCAAAACCTTAGATAGGGATGAAAGTAGAGAAATAGGTCTATAATTACTTATATCAAAACTGTCTCCTTTTTTGAATAAAGGACACATTTTAGCAATTTTCATACAATCAGGAAAAACACCATGTATTATGGATTTATTAAAAATATGAGAAAGTGGATCAGCAATACAAAATATAATTCCCTTCATGATAAAATTACTTATATCAAAAGTGTCTCCTTTTTTTGAATAAAGGACACACTTTAGCAATTTTCATACAATCAGGAAAAACACCATGCATGTATTATGGATTTATTAAAAATATGAGAAAGTGGATCAGCAATAGAAAATATAACTCCCTTTATGATAAAATTACTTATATCATCATAACCGGCACTTCGCTTATCATTCATTGCAGTAACAATGTCTATTATTTCATATTTCGTAGTTGGAGCTAAGAAAATAGAACTGGGATTGGATTGACCTAAAAATTTTGCAAAATGCGTATCGGACTGCGGTACTTCTTTTGCCAGATTCTCTCCAATCATTGAAAAATAAGAATTAAAAATATTTGCTATATCACCAGGATCTTCAACAATTTTATGATCAAATCTTATTTTTGTAATATTCAATTTCTTTTTTTTTGATATATTCATGGCCTGCTTTAATAACTTCCATGTATTCTTCGCGTCATGTTTATATTTTTGTATCTGAATGGTATAATATTTCCGCTTTTCAGATCGTATGACCTTAATCAAAATATTCTTATATGATGTATATTTATTTTGTGACTCCTCAGTTTTTTTCATTTTGAATCTATAATACAACCTATTTTTCCTGTTAATTGAACGGAGGAGAGATTTCGAAATCCATGGAAGTTTAGGTGTTGTTTTATAATTTACTGACTTATCTTTTAATTTAGGAATATAATCATCTAAATGCTTATTGATTATCTCCATAAAATTATCAAATGATACATTAACATCATCAGTATCACAAACACTTGACCAATCAATCCTATCTAAACAAGCGTCAAGACTAGCTAAATTTTCTGGTGTGGCTCTACGTCTAAATGAAGGAGAATAAGACTTATTAACCGAATGTTTAAGATCACAGCATGTTATAATTGGAAAGTGATCGGTCATATCGGATAAAATTATAGAAGAATTCAAAACTTGTAAAGAATTAGTAAAAATATTATCAAGGAGGGTGGCAGAATGATTTGTAACACGTGTAGGTTTGGAAATTAATGGCAAAAATGAGGATGACAAAAATAATTTAAGAAATTCTTGTGACGTATTATCATCACTCTTAATCAAATCAATATTATAAAGTCACCCATTATATAAATGCATTTATTAACAAAACGAGGGCTTTTTAATAAATTTGTAATACTATCTACAAAATTTTTAGAACTGGAGCTTGGGGGTCTATAAACAACACCAACTATAATATTTTTACTTTGAGGGATGGAAATTTCAACAAACAAAGACTCTATTATATCATTCATTATATTTAAATCATCACAAGTATCAAACTCGAACTCATTACATAAATAATCGCAACCCCGCCGCGGGTCCTATTCACTCTATTATTTATAATCAAATCATAACCATTCAATGCATACGGTAAATTAATATCAGATGATAACCATGTTTCTGTTAAACCTATTACAGATATTTGTTGTTTATTTTGATTATCTAACAATACCTGTAATTCATCAAAATGCTTATTCATACTCCTAATATTCAAATGTACTATCATGTATATAGTGCATGAGGCTGAATGCACTATAACAATATAAGCACCGACAAATTCAGGACTAGATGATGTATTGTAGGATTAGGGATCTAATGGATTTAAAAACAAGTCTCGTGCCAGGCACTGTAGGCGTTGACTTTCACTTTGTGTAGCAAGTCACCATCATTGTAGTCACCATTGCTGAAAATGTGAATGCCGAGAGTGTGTTGTAGAAGTTCATAGCGTAGCGTGATCAAAGAGCGCTTAGCGTATACCGTACATACGCTGCCCATCTACGGGGAACTTCCGCGTAACTGTTAGAATGTACGGAGAAAGCAGCACAAATCTTGGGTTGACTTGCTTAATATCCGTCGGATTGATTCCTTTTTCAGAACAGTAGGAGTTTAAAATTCGTAGGGCGTATTTGATGACATCCTTTGTTTTCTTTATGTCCTTATCTATAGATCAGTCTCTGTAAAAGTAGCGAACCTGCTGTTGTTTTCAGCTTCCATGTTTAAATCTACCGCTGAAAGTCTAGTCCCACAGGTTGCCAGCGAGAATCGAGAATAACGATAATATCGAGCAAAGCATATCGCGGTTGTGGTGCAATCGCGTAGGTTAGGCTATGGTCACAACCCCCAAAATCAGCCTGCTCGGCGAACGGTCGGCGAGTTTTTAGCTAAAACCGGTCGGAGAACGACCAGTGACCGACCAGTGACCGACCAGGCGCCGCTGATTTTTTAGGGCATCGGTCGGTCGCCGCTGAAGTTTTAACGCGGAGTTAAAATTTCAGCGGCGACCGACCAGTTTTCACTCGCTGCCCAAAATACGCTCGGTGTCCGAGCACGAACCGCCCAGGTACTGACCTAATCGAGCGGTCGCTGCCGAGCGATTTAGGGAACAAAAATAATAGAGACAAAAATGACAACAGCACAGAAGAAAACCAAGAGAATAGATCGAGCGGTCGCCGTCGAGCGATTTGGGGACTAAAAATGTTAAGATAAAAATGACAGAGGCACTGAAGGAAATCAGGGCCTAGATGGAGAAGATAATCTAGCGCAATATGGAAGAAGCAGGGGGAGGGATAAGAGGTAAGGAAACCCCACCAACATATCAGCATCTCAACATCTCGGCAACCAACATGAGGGACATTGAAGTCAGAGGCAACCACTTCGAGACAAAAGAGATGAAAGCTAAAAGTTATGGTTTGGTTACCTTATCATTCATTAAATGCCTATTGATCGGAGAAGAAATGAATAACAAGAGATGGGGAAAATTAAAATATGAAATCAAATAGGAATAGAAAATACTGTAAAATATAGAAGCAAAAAAGATATTTTGGAAAATTCTAATCTATTCTAATCTTTGTTCCATCTTGGATGTTCCTCCCTTTTGTTTTATTTCCTAATTTCTAGTTATCTGTGGTATCACATGGCGGAGTTTTGTTAGTTGAATTTTACTGAAATCGATCGGTGACCGACGGGAAATCGACAGGGCGCTGCTCGGTCATCGCTAGGATTTTACAGCCTGCTCAGCATCTCCAAAAACTGCTGAGCGGTGCCAAAATTTCAGCAGCGACCGAGCAGGCTACAAATCGGTCGGTCGCCGCTCTGAGTTGTGACCGTAGCCTAAGATGCGGGATTCAAGTACTCGATGATTAAAGTGAGGGAGCAAAAACCGATAGTAACATCGATAGTGGGTTATCGTTTGCAATCGTTATATTTTGCGTGCACTATAACTTTTGTAATGTACTGCCGGCCTGTATCAGAAGTATGTATGCTATTTTATATAGAAAATATACTTTCTGAAAAATCTTTCACAAAATCTTTAAATTGATCAACCGTAACATATTTGGAGGAGATTAAAGTGGAATCATGTTCAAAGTCAAATTCATTAAGCAAATCATTAGAAGAAAAACTAACATTATTGGCAACGAGGTTTTCAAAAAGTGCGGAAGAACGTGAATTGATCTGACTTCTTGATTCTGTAGGGAGCGTCTAAACAAATCAAAGAGTTCATCGTCATCAAGGGAGTCAAATGCTGCGTTGAGTCGATTAGCCATAACGCAGAACATAAAGTATATGAAGGCATGTCAACTGGCAAGGTTGCAAAAGAATGATATATGTGGATGTAAATGAAGCACAAACAATTCCGAGTTCGGGGATAGTACAGCGTGTAGGCAAAAACATATTAACATAGAATTCAAGCGATACAATCAAAGAACACAGAAGACATAAACAACACAAGTAGAAAGCGTATACACTAAATAACAAGGTCTGCAAACGGAATTCAGCAGAATCAGTACAGGGCATATGAGCAGAGAAAAAAAAAACAGTAGAAGCTCCCTACGTTTTTTCTTGGCAAAAAGTATGTGAGGAAATATAAGATAATCAAGAATGACGGAAGTGAACGATGAAAATATAGCAGCACTAAAAAGAGCAACTTAAAGAAAATGCAGACATTAATCATGCTGCAATCAATAGGAAGCGTAAGATTAATCAAACCTTTTTTAACGATATGAATGAAATATACATTATTACACAGTATTAGATTATAAAAGGGATGCTATATTATTCTTGTGAAAACTGACAAAGTTTGATGCAATATTGAAGGGAAAAATTCCTATGCAAAACAAATATTGCGGATCTTTATACTGAGGTTGAGGGCATCAAACTACCGCAGAGGTTTACCTATCAAAACAAAACAGAACAAAATAAAATTCAGAGTGACGTTGAGTGACACCATGGCGAGACTTAACAACGTGATAAAAACCAAGTGAGCTTCGGGCAGTCCGAGACCGTCAACATAATGGCATGAAATCATGGTGAAACCAAAACAAAAACTTTAAGGAACATTGCATGTGACCACGGTGACTTGAGACCCTCGCCAAAATTTCTATTATGAAGGACTTTATACTGGGAATCATGAAGGACTTTATACTGGGACGTTATTATGGTTGTCCAATACTTTAAAATCACTGGCTGCATGCGATAAGAACGTTTGGATGCTTTATGCCGTACATTTCCTACTTGATTATGAAAACTCAATTTGACTTCGAAAACAGTGCAACGATCGCAGAGTCGAGTGCATAGATTTCTCTGTCACTACAAGTGACAAGTCATCTGTGCGCAATGACTAACACTATGAGAGTGAAACTCTTTTATATCTCCCTTCAGTCTCTTTCGCATGCCCCCCCCCCCCTCCCCGTACCTCACACGTCAGTATCTCCTTCGGTTTGTTTTATCTTCCATCTAACCGTCGTGAGCGGCACACCGTGCCACTCTCGCCCTATAGCCGTCTCGTCACTATTACGACAGCCACCAAGGGTGTGATCAGTGGTGGCGCACGCCGCGGCGAGCGTGACGCCACGCTTCCGTCATTGACAAGTCGCTGACAGCGTCAGATGTGTGAAAGTAATTTACTGGAAGCTGTCATCGATCTGTGAAATCGTAGCGCTGCGATCGATTTCCAGCCGGGCATGATCCAAATAAGACAGTCCGATCGCAGCACATTCACACCGTTGCAAAGGGCAAAGTGTTCGTGAAAAACACGAATGGCCATCCTATAGTTTCCTTCCAGGTAAAAGGCTATATCACTGTTTTCGTAAATGGCGCGCTGCCATGCAACTTTTCGTGCCATTTGCACTAAGACTCCAGGGTCCATCCGTTATCGGCAGGTCAATGATCGACTGCAGTCTTCTGGTACCGTTCAACTTACCGCTTTGAACGAAAGCACTGCATCGATTGCTTGAAATCGAATCGAAGGGTGTGTTTGAACGTGCTTAAAGAGAAAGTAGCAAGGCGCAGACGATTACTGCCTGATTTCGCAGGAAGAGCGAGTTAACATACTTTGACAAAGTGAGTAGAATAAGAGAATAGTTGATTTTGTTTTAGTTTAACAATAAGTTTCATTTTCAAAACCAGATACTACAACATTTGGGTCGTGGTTCATTTTTTTTTTAAGAGCAGAAAATTAATTTATTAGTTCTTATTAACCGTCAATTTGCAGTCAGGGAAGTCAATGTGCAAAGACAAAGAGTCATGACCGGACTAGCTCCCATTTTCCTACGCCAGACAATATTTTACAATTTAGAACGAGTTGAAAAATTTGTCTCCACCGGAAATCGAACCCGGTGTCCTTTGGCATTGAACGCCAACGACCGCGGAGACTTCACAGCGATTCAGGCAGACTCATGAGCTAGATTACCCAGCGGACCAATTCTTCAACCCTTTATGTGCGTATCCTTTTTTTTTTTTTTGGGGGGGGGGGGAGAGTCATGAATAGTAACCTGCCGCGTGCCACAGCTGGAGCTACTAATGAGATTGTATATATATATATATATATATATACATATATATATATATATATTATATATATATATATATATATATAAAAGATTATATATAATTATTATTGTTATTATTAATATTATTATTATTACATGAGAATTATATAATTATGTATGTTGTATAATTTGGTTTTCACAACTGTTTTTTTCTTTGTAATCTAACGCGCATTTCCATTGAAAATGCGTGCATCGCTGAACGTGTATTAGTGAATAGTCCAACTAAACCCAGTTCCACCGGTTCACATTTCTTCTGTATGGTAACGGCAAATTGACAACTTGTGTAACAGAAGATGATTCTATTTTCAGGTATAGGAAAACAATGAATTTTCATTCCTTTTTAAATTTTATGTATGATTACTATAACAAGCATAGGATGAACTATATAGCGAAGTTACCACTTCTTTTCTCCTCCAGTCGTTTGTTTTCTTTTGTATATCTGAGACAATGATTAAATATTGCGACGTTTATTTTTTTTTATCATTATACTTTCATCTTCGATCATTATATCAGATTCACAACAACTTCCCCGGCCAAAAGTAGAACTAGCTAAAACCCTTCTAACAGAAAATTATGAAATCTAATGCTGCTTTCAAAGTGTTAAGTGATAAATATTATGATCTCCAAATGGTGTTTTCTCCTTCGGGAGATCGCTTTCTTTATCTCGCACTTTTTGTGAGGGGCTTCCCTTCATCAATAGAAAAGCGAAACTAACATTTCTGAGAAAAGCCCAGCTTCGAGCGGGATATATCATAGCTCGATTGCTGAGCTCTGCATGGAGAAAATAAGAATTGATTTTGATTTGTGTAAGCGATATCTGCCCGGATTTCAGGGGCATTGAATTTCCTTTAACGAAAAGACATTTCCAATTGAAAACCGAGCCCCGCCACAATCACAGAGGCGTAATGAAACTGTAAGATTGCAAAGGTTTTAAAGAAAAGAATTCCTTTTGCAATTTCCGAAGACGTAATTGAAAGTAGGGCCATACTTCCTTAAACGTGACACGTGAATCCAAGTGACTTTAGAGCCATCGATGAAGTTCACTTCTGGCTCATGGGAAAAATAGGGAGTGAGCTCTGATTTCGTGCTTGATGTAAGGCTGTTTCGCATCTCCTTTCAATAGAATCCTTCGAAGAACGCATCTGGAATCTATATCAGCAGTATAAGTTCCGCAAATAGAGAATGGAAAAGAGAAATGAGGTTGATATGCGTGATACGTTAACATTTTGTGACCGATCTTCAACAAAATCCGAAACGATGCGCCTATGACATTACAAATATGTACCACTCTATATTGATTGCCATGTCAAAGTGTGCGTATTATGGTATTAGTTGAAGAATATTATCCAAGTGATGTTTCTTTGAATTTTAGAATGAGACTTAAAGCATCAGTTTACATTGCGAAAGTTTTCTGTCCATTTCGTGTAAAAAATGGTGAAAGCTAGCAGTGTCCAAACTTTGAGTTTATAGCCTTTATCTTAGTCTTCGTTATAGCTTCCACTCAAAGGACACAATATAGAACTGTATTTATAAGCACTTTAGAAAAGCACACATGTATACTGTCTAATTTCTGCTAAAGACTTACAGAGTTCCCCACAATTTGGACGTTATCATAATATTTCATGAAGTCTATGGTCAGGGGCTGTCTTTAGTACTTTTTGGAATCTGTGACACTTTGGCATGTCATGCATTTTTTTTTAACAAGAAAAGCCGGTTCTGAATACCAGGAAAAGGGCTGCGAAAGATAGCCCCTCACCAAACAAAAACAAAACAAAAACAAACAAAACAAAGCTAAGCAAAAACAAAAATAAAAACAAAAACAAATACCAAATATACAATGGGTAATTTCATATAATTTATCTTATTTAGCTAAGATACACACTTGACTTTTCCTTTGATTGTTCGTTTTGTTTCCTTTAAATAGATTACATCCGAATCGTATAATGATTTCAAAGAAGGCAGAATAACCTTCTTTTTTTTGTAAACTTCAGTACTTTACAATTCCTGCACAATACTAAGACACAATGTAATGATCGCGGAATTTTGACGTCGAAAAGTTTGATCTTATATGCATCTTTTTTTTTTACTCAACTGAAATCCGAAATGGAGAAGATCACAAGATACAAAGAGACCATGATAAACAAAACACGTCTCTAACTATAAGATGAGACGCCACCAGAATGCTAAATCTGTATCTTTGAATGTCTCTTACTTTTTTCACTCGGTGAGAACATAACGAGCATTCCCTTGCTCCACCACACTAACTTTAATTGAAGGCACCCTTGACACGCACTTAATGAATTGCTATAGTAAATGTGATCATTTCAAACGAGTACAAATCGCTCTACTTCTTTTAATTCCATACCAAATGCTTTGCTAGCACATTATTACATTGCATCTATAATTGGATGAATGTGCTCCCTCTCTTTCTCTCTCTCTCTCTCTCTCTCTGCCGTCTCCCTCGATACCACTTATAAACACACACACACACACACACACATCACACACACACACACACACACACACACACACACAACATATTTTATTCCCATATTCCGTCTGGTTTATTTTTTCGCCGTCCCGAATATCAATATTTTCCCCAGCATCCTTCGTCTTCATTCCAACACCCTAATTCTTAAAGATTGCAAGACTGCGGCGCCATTCTTTGAAGTGCTCATAATTACCTAATTATTGATCTCACTTTGGCATAATGGCATTGAAGGAAACGACTGCATGCGGCCTATCTATTCCGAATTAGTTAGATTATCTCGTTTGAGATGAATGAGACATTAAGGGCTTTTTTCATATAATTTAGCTGGAGCAGCAACGCATCTCTGAGCCCGCGGCGAAGCGCTGCCCCGGTAAGTTTCATGGTGCGTGCTTGAGATGATCAAAATTGTTTACTTTAGAGGCGAGAGTGATGGAGACCATCGCGCGCCACGAATGCTATAATGAACTTCGTTCGCGGTTGCAATGACCCAAAGGCCACTCGTAAGGTAATTCAAGACACACAATCCTTGTGAAATTCCAAGTACTAAATCATGATGTTGATATTTGTACCGTACACATCTTTCTTTTTCTGTTTTTTTTTTTGCTATTTTTTTTCAGAGGTTTTTTTTTTTTTTTTGGGGGGGGGGGGTTATGTCCTTTAGTACACAAATTCATCGGTTGGGGAAGATACTTTATATCATCAGAAAATCAAAGCTTCAATAACCCTTTATCATTTAACCCTAACTCTTGAGCAGGACGAAGAAGCCTGCTTTGAATAGACTGTCGATTCACATTGTCACCTACATGACAGTCTATACGGGCTAGTGATTGCAAAGAATCGCCAGATAGACAGCGAAGTTGTGAAAGAATCATTCGGCTTGAAAAAGTTTACAGTCGTGGACGAAAGCTAGCCAGTCAAAATAATGTAAAGGTCGAAGCTCTTTGATTTTTATTGTTGTGATAGGTTAATGTTTTTTTTCCTCATGTTTATGTATTTCTCGTTATCTGTAATTCATGGAGCTCCACGTAATCCCTAGCATGCCTGGTGGCTTGTGTTTTAAATTTTAAATGCAAGCGTGCCTCAAAGCAAAAATACTTGATATTCTCGCAAGACGTGGTACAGACAGGCAAATTGTCCCACTGCAGTATCTATTGAGATGTGATATTCTGTTTGAAAGTGTACTGCTAGGAATACATGATGTATTTTGCATACAATAAAGATCCTCCGGCTTCTTGATCCCCCCCCCCCCTCCTCCGCAGCTTACGGTGACACCTTCATTCAGGAAGGAAGCGGAAAAAGGAAATGAGGTGTGTAACCCTTACAATTCTAATATCCCCTCGAAAGCGGGAAGACGAGGGGAGCAATAGCTGCGGGGAGGTGTCCCCGAGGGGACCAATAAACGCCGCAATGAAACAAGAGACTCCGCCGAGATTGTAGGTAAAGCCAGAGCTCTCGAATAGCAAGAGAGTTTTCACACAGGGGCTTCATGCGCGGGTATAATTCGCATGGAGGTACAGGCGCTCCTTCGCTCGTGGTTTGGCAATCGGCGTTTGCTTCCAAGCTATAGCCAGTCGACCGACCTCGGGTGTATACATGGTAAACGGATCTCTCATGGGAAGACTAAAGTCACTCCTTTCTCAGGTTTAGCTAATCCCGTTCGTATCTCCTTGCTAGCAGTAGATGATCCGGTAGTCTCTCCTCGCTAGCACTTGTTCGACCCGCACGCAAACCTCTTCCTGACATAGGCGGAAAGTTAGCGATACAGCAGGGCACTATGACCCAACACAGAAAATGCGTTTTATCAAAACGCCTTGGTCAATAGGGGACGCGGTACCGTAACTAAAAACAAAACAAAACAACAAAACTGAACTTGAAAGTAAACTTTGTTCAAAAAAAAAAAAGTGTACCGTTTTCCTCTTTTTTGTCTCCACTTCTTTCGTTTTAATACTACCCTCCTTACGTTATTATCGTTAATTTGATTGCATCTAATATGATAATGAAATCTGTCAAATTGGGATTTTGATCCCCATGGCAGAGATTTCTTTGTAATGCATCTAATTCAGCGTATGAAAGTAGAAGGATAATTTTTAAATGTTGATAATGGGAAAAATTCATTTATTCTTAAGCTTCATGAGAGAACCCGTCGAATTAGCAGGTCATTTAATGTAGAAACGCAAAATCATTATTTTTGAGGATTATTGTTAGTTTTATGTTCTTAATAGTTGAAGATTCATTTCATATCTTTTACATGTTTAAAATCAACATTCTAGCGATAGTCTTTAATGAAAGTAATTATGAATTTTCCCTGTATACCTTAAAGCTTTAAGTATTACAGCTGAAAAAAAGTAGACGTGTCTAGTATAGGTTTTTCCTGTCAATATCGTAAAATTGTAATTCATTTTCATTTTATGTGCATTCAAATTCGTATGTTTGAAGCGTTGCAGTGACTTTGGTCAAACGATTTCACGTTTAATAATTATGAATTCGTTTTTAGGCACCCAATGGTCACAAGTTCACATTTGGATACAAGCACTCAGTGTTTCGTGTTTGGGCGTGGGTTTCAAAGTTTGTGCATTCAATTTCGTAATGCACGGACACTTATAGATAAACAAGAATATTTATCTCCAGATAATCATTGAAGGTGACTTTACTTTTGATCTTAAATTTCATCATCATGATCAGCATTTAGTTGTTTACCTGAACATCCAGGTTTTATTTTTGTTTTGCTAAACATTTTATGTAAACTTCGATATAAATTCCTCATTTCGTCATGTGATCACAAGGATTTCTATATCTCTGATTGGTACTTTTATCTTCATTAAAACTGTGTTGTAATCTTCATCGACATCTTTATTCTAATGATGATCCACCATTATATACTGCTATATGATCATATTTTACTTACTTATTTGCATCACGGTTTGATCTCCATGTAGACTTTTTAACATTCAAAACGTGGTACAAGTAAAGTACCTTTTAATGGACATCGTGCAGGTTTAGATATGAATGCTCCTTTTATGAACTTTTTGGCCCATATATGCGAATCTGAATAATCGGAGAGAGCGGACGACAGATGGAGACGAAGTTGAATAACCATTGCCGAAAATGTATGCGCATCCGATGAATTAGAATGCGCAAATGCGAAATCGGTTGACAACTTAGTCAATTTGAACGAAGGAAAACGATCTTGAATGACGGTATTTCGACGCCTGAGCAAATCTGAGGAAAATGAATGCGTCTAATATGAACTGAATGACAAAACAATGAAATTGGCCGAGGGAAACCTATATTGCACTATTGGGCTGAAAATCTTGGCTCCAATCAATTTGCCAGTTTAGTGAAAGTCCTCTCAAATTTTCAAGATATCGGAGAAGCTGAATATCTGGAAACATCTGGCACTCGTGCACCAATGATCTTTACGTGTAAATTCTAACCATGTTATTCACAATGGCAACCGTTTATTTACAATACTAATGACATTTTGAAAAGGCTGAGTCCCTGCAAGGGTTTATATATCAGAAACGACGGTATAAAGAAACACATGCGCAAAATTTCATATTAGCACACGTGCTGTGCGTCTAATGTATCAAACTTGTGCGTTATATGTTTTATGAGTATTTCTTTCTGTGTGTCTGTGTATTTGATGTGCCCCTTTGGGAGTCGCCTACCGTGTCAGTGGATGGCCCGCGATTTTCTTGAATTCACTTATAAACGATCGATAGCCGTTCTCCTCAGCTCCCAAATGAGGGCGAAGTTAACAGCTGGAGGAATATTTGCACAAGGACCAAACATTACCCACCTCCCCTCCGGAGCTCAATTTCAACTCACGTGTTTGCTGACGATCCATTTTAATGTGCTGGAGCACATGACTGAAAGAAAAAAAAAAAGATAAACCACTAATTGGTGATATGGAGAAAGGGAAAGAGAGATGAGGAAGAGAATAGGAGGACGAGAGAGAGTTTGGTGTGTGCGTGTGTGTGGGGGTGAGGGGAGGGACAACTCAGACGGCGTCTTCTGTGCATGGTGTATAGAAAAAGAGATACTGTTATCATCGATTAAGTCTGTCCTTCAATTCAATTCAATTCAATTCAATCCAATTCAAATCAATTCAAATCAAATCAATTCAATTCAATTCAATTCAATACAATTCAATTCAATTCAATACAATTCAATTCAATTCAATTCAATTCAATTCAATTCAATTCAATTCAATTCAATTCAATTCAATTTTATTAAACCATTCAGTAAAAACATACGTATACACATGGAAGCAAAAATATGCATATAATTATATCGGAAAGTGTACATATAATAAAAGACATTGAAAGGTCCCCTGTGAAGCAGGGCTTGTATCGATGGGGCCCAGTAACAAAATCTTATTCTAACACAAATCAAACTTCATATCATACAAACATTTTAAAAGTTTTACACAGACATACCCACCCATTCACGCACAAGCACTTTTCGACAGTTTACAACTAAACGAAAATCATACATAAACAGATTATACATTTTAAAAATGTAGTAATTTGTCATCACTGTTGCCTAGACAGTCGAATGGACCTATCTACAAACAAAACATAAAAAGTTTATCAAACGAAAAAAAAAAAGGCAACCATAATCATCCTGTTACCCTGAGAGAATTCCAATTTCTCTCCTTTGATACGATAAAGGATCGCTAACGTGCCACATTTGCTCGGAGGTTTTACGAAAGATGATCGCTGTAAACTCAGCCTTGAGAGAAGAAAAGATGTCATAATTTTTGTTATCTTATTTTTCCAGTCTTTGCTGGTTTTTACATCGTAATGCGTAGGTATAAGACGTTGAGTGTTTTTTTTCCCCTGAAGGAAAATCATGGTAAGGATAAAATGATAATGATAACATATCATTCTCATAAAAGACGCACGTTGTAAACATCTTTATGCGGTGTACAATTACAAACTCGTCATAAAGTAGACAATCTGCTGTACGATTTCAAGGATATACGGCTAGAAAGTGCGGGGTAAATTACAGATGTAGAAATATAATGTTTCCAGGGACGTTGGAAAAGAAAAAAATGTTCTACAGATGAGGTTTACTTCATAGACCGTGAGACAGCTGTCAGTATACATGGGAGCTTACGTTCTCACATGGTGTATTCTGGTTAATTCTCGGCATTGATAATTGAAGACTAAATATCATTCAGGGATGTATGAATTATTTAAACATTTAAACAGAATTAAAGTACAGCCGGAATTCACAAAGATAGTTCAAAATGCGGTCCATCGATTATGCAAACGTGTAGACTGTGTAAATACGCGCGACATGTCGCTTGCCCCACCAGGCATGCAATAGAAATGCACGCGCGCTGCAATATGCTTGCGCAAGATGTGCCGCTGTTATAGTCCAAGGCTTACATTTTAAGCCATGGATTTGATATGCACTACCTTTGTGAATTTACTCTGACCAATGTAAGATTTGGAGGCGTGATGATTTGAAAGTTCTGATGTAGAAAGCGAAGAGGATCTTAGCATTGGAACGAAGATGAACTTTGAGCCAGTACAGACGTGACAGAAAGAAGGTGTACAGAGATTATGCGCTCAGTTGGTACGTGCTTTCAAAACGATTGTTCTGCGCGCGTTGGGGCTTTTGTTTGACTCAAGTGTGAGTCGTTCTCTCGCTCTCTTTTCTTCATGAAATAATGACAGACAGACGGTTAGAATGCGAAATGTTGGCATTCATCAAGAGATATATACATGTATGTACATATATGTATACATATATATATATATATATATATATATATATATATATATATATATATATATATATATACATACTGATCTCAAGTATTGATTTGCTCAACATTTTGAGCAATGACTGAAAAAAGTGCTGGAACCTGACTAAAAAAATGATAGTTTGGTTTGGTTTCCCAGGCCAGGAATTAGGGTCGGCAGGAACCTCTATTGTACTAGGTGATGAAGTTGTGTGTAAATTCCAAGTTCCTAGATAGAGCTGACATTTTGGGAGGTGCCGGATTATGAGAAGTATAGGGCTGCCGTGACCGGAAGGTGTATTCTGATTCGACGTAACGGCCGCGGCACAGAACGGCAACGGTCCGGTTTTTTTTTGTTTGCTCTGGTGTGCCAAAATGAACCGTGTCTGGTACTGTTACAAATTGTAACTTACAATATCACTTCCCTGCTAATAACTTTGTTACAACATAAATCTTCAACTTGTGATTTTGTTGCTCTTGATTTTGACATAACAATAATATTTTGGGTGACTTTGTACAAAATTTTTGATTTTTTTTTTTGTGTGTGTGAATAGAACCAGACATGGTCCTTTTTGGCGCACCATAAAAAAAAAAGAAAACAAAAAACGGACAGTTGCTGTTACCGTGCTCGGTGTGCCGAGGCCTTAATAGTTGCATTACAATCCATTAAGTGTTTTTGTATTTTGTATTTTTTTAATCCTAGTTTATGAGGAACTGTGCCTTTGCTCTTTGCAGCAGTTAATTTATGCCTTGCAGTGGATGACATGAATAACTGTGTCGATGTTAAGAGATGTCATCCTCGGTCTCCTCGTAAGGTGTCTCTGCCGTTTCACTCTGTCGAGGAGTGTCATTGTACCGGGGCACATAAGGCCTAAGGACAATTTTTTTTTCTCTCTCTCTATCTTGTAAGTGGTATATATGTGACTTCCAATGATCTCGCCGAAACATTAATTCGTCATATTCTGCCGAGAGAAGCCATGTAGATGGGTCGAGTGGCAGAAAGAAAAAAATGGAAAAAAAAAGAGAGAAAAAAGCAGAGCGATACCCTGACTCGGAATCCCATTGACATTCTATCCTTCTATTAGTGCCCTTGAGAAATCTATCCTCAGTATGGTATGGCGAATGCAGATGACAGATGAAGACATACCCCGATGCCCTGAAGTCGAGGAGCTCTCAATATACATCTACCTGACACCAATACATCCTCAGGTCGAGGGGCGGAGAGGATCGACTGTGTCATCGCTTTGACAGGGGGCGACATATAGTTTACATGACTAAAACAAAACCCGACTCGCGGAGAGTGAGGTGTTTGCATTTCCTCATCATCATTAAAGTGGAAACTCCAAGTTGACGTGTAGTAAACCGAGATGAAAGGAGTCAAACAGGACGGTAAAGGTTACACCCAAAATCGGAAAGTGAGATAGAGAGAGAAAAAAAGATAGAGTCATATAAGATTGACTTTTGACATTATTCGCAAGGACCGCGATAATCATTCGTGCAGATTATGCAAGGTAATGTTTTACATCTCCCCATAATTCTCCTTTTGTTTTTGTGTATGTTCTTAACCCGTTGAGGACGAGGCGTGTCGAAGGTGTCTATGGGAAATGCGTCTTGTAGCGAAATCAGTCCGTCCTCCACGGGTTAAGTAGTAGGCACGTCATTTCGTTTCAGCCAACAAATTTCATCTATACTGTTCTCTTCCCTTGCGACAAAGTCATTCTGCAGTTGTTCGAGGTGAAGAGCATTCAAGTATGGAACGGTTTTGTGAGAAGAATATGATTTCTTCTGCTTGATTTTGTGCCAAATATATATAATATATCTAATACATATATTATATACATGATATTATGTATATTTTACATAATTATGATATATATATATATATTTTTAAATATATTTATACATATAATAGATATATAATAAATACATACTAGTAAGCCTTTGATATTATCAAAGTGAAGATTTGCACGGAAAGCGAGTAGGAGGCTTTTGAAGTCCTGAGACCATGATCATCGCTTCTCTGTAAAACATGTCAAATTGTGACATATTTTATCTTTTATTTTTTTGTCTCCGCTTATTGTTATTCTTTTTTTGGGGGTAAAATATTCAAATTTCTATTCGTTTGATTATACTGTATTGATATGAAGCAAACTTGACCATGGAACGGATTTTAAGTCATGACCAAGGTTGAAATCAACGATAGCAAGGTTAAAAACCATCTTCAGTAGATACAATAATGTACTGGAAAATGTAATGTCAGTAGACAAATAATTACATTGTCGGACATCTATGCCTCTCAGAAGGTGTTGGTATAAAGATTTCATCTATATCTCCCGAAAAAAAGAATTTGGTTACCCGTTACAATTTCTCTTCTCTCATTGTTTTCATATCTTACATCCAGTTCTAAGCTGGGTTTGTGCGTTGAAATAAATGCAGATTGTACATGACATGTGGTCTGAGAAATAATTTAAAAGGGATGATTATTTAGGTGTTTTTACATTTTAGTACATTGTGGCAGTAGGGAGAACATGGGAGTATATCATCGACTTTCAGCTTCAGTTAATCTAGTAGATACACGTATATCCTGGTAGAGCTGCCAGGTGAATCTGTGACAAATGCAAAATTGGACTGTAGGCCGAAAACCAATAACTTGACGGGCCCATTACCAATAGTGTACAGTGTGTATACATCATCGAGCAAGTCACTGAATAGATTTGGCTATTTTTGAAGGTATTATTTACCATTTACAGATAAAATTGAAACCCCGCTTTAGTGCTTCGAAATAGTTCTAAAATGTGATTTAGGGATAGAAACTATACTATGTAAAAATGTTAATCAGTGTAATCAGTGTTAAGTATTGTTAAATTATACACTGAACAATAGTCATGATAAATTGTTTCTGGAATAAACCGTCTACAGTTATGGTTTATTGAGAAAAATTTCCTTATATTTTAGGCTTCATTGCGGATTTTTTTTTTTTTTTGATATGGTGGGACTTTTTGTGGTACAAGTGAACCTACACATATGCATCAAATGTGATAACACGAAAATTTTGTAAAATCACTGCTTCCAATGGTAAAAAATACCTTTAAAGGAAACAGTGGAGAGAGCTGGAACCCATCCCAAAGCAGATTGTACTCCACTTTTAGCTCATGCAAATTTAACTATCTATTACGTAGATGAAACCATCTTTTTTGTTTATATTATTATGTACATGGCAATGATTGGCAAGATGTGCATTTCTATTTTGATATCAGAGCGCCCACGCAGATTACCGCTTAAATACTAACTTGTCACTTCCAGATAGGGAATTCGGACACGTGCATAATATGCACACATAAACACACGCCTATGCAACACAGATTTATACAAACACCCACAAACACACGCACACTCACACACACACACACGCACACACACACACATGCACACACACACACACACACACACACACACACACACACACACACACACACACACACGCACACACACACAAACAAGCACATGCACACACATCTTGCCTATGTCTGCTGTACATTATATCAAGAAACGCGCGGTCGATCCGGTGCGACACGATTTTCTTGTGAAAACAAACTGTAGAGGTCGAGTAAAGGACAATTTCTCCCCTCATACTTTCCGGGCCCATTTTCGATTAGGGAAGAATCCACAGAAAGGAAGGTAGAGCCGAACTAGATAAGCGGAGGGAAGAAGGGGATAAAGCTAGTCACGGAGTTGCATGGGAAAAAAAAAAGACCGGCTTGAGGCACGTCCTTCTATAGATGACCTTGTCGGGAAAATTGTGGGCTGTCAGAGAACAAGGAGGTTGAAGTTTTCATTGTTTTAAAGCTCTATGCATATCGCTAATTAGTCATGTTTAAAGGACAATTCCGGACAATAAATAACTTGATTGTAAGAAAAAGTCAAACAATTTACGCGCATATATAAACAATGACAATTTCATCAAAATCGGATGAAAAATAGGAAAGTTTTGATTTCTCTTTTTTGATTCGCTAATTTTTGCAAAAAAAAAAAAAGTTGTCAAACAGGTGAAATGAGTGTACAAATGAATGAGCTACTGTCATCATCTAATACAATTTCTAATTGTTCGTGTACAAAAAAAAAAAGAATTGATGAAATGCTATTCTGAGCTACATAACTTCAAAATATTGATATATTACAATTTGAGAATGGGGCTTTTAAAATTTTATGTTACGATCATGGGGCAAGTTATCAGGCGATGACATCATCAAGTCACTCATTTGCATCTTCATATTGGTATTGACTGTTTGAGAACTTTTGTGAGCATTAGCGAAGCCTCACAATTTTTATCACTTCCCTAACTTTTATCCGATTTTGATCCATTTTTGTAGCTTATTTTCATTTTTTTTTTTTTTTTTTTGCGTGTGTTGTTTTCAAACTAACTTCTGGTCCAGAATATCATTTAATCACAATGTGTTTGTGTTTTTCTGTCTCAGAAATGCAGCAGGGAAAATAGCTCTTTGGATGTTTTTATTGCTTCTTTCATTTTACTGCATGAAGTATAAGTTTACGATCTTTTTTTTTTTAGGATTTAGCGTGACGATACGTTAGTCTATTTTTGAAGATTACTTTTGAGGAAATGGAGATTAACGTGGACAATGCAAACTTTTAATTAATTTGAATAATATATATATATATATATATATATATATATATATATATATATATATTCGTTTACGATAGATTACTATAGTTGTGATAATGGAACATGTCAACTGTCAATTAATGAAAAATCACACACACACACACACACACACACACACACAAATAGGAATGGAGTCCTTTACTTGGACTCACTTACAGGTGCAAAATAACCATACTTTTGAGCATTTTGAGCTTCGTTCAACGCTTCTATTCTTGGAAAGATTCTCTAACATTAGTAAATAAGTAAATAAATCTAGCGGGAACGCCTACATGCGAAGAAGCACACCTTGTGAGGAAAGGGTGATTTTAAAGTCGTAATTTAAACTGCTATTCGAAGTTCATTTCATTTCCTGTAACGTGTTGATGTTATAAGCCCTTTGAGCAAACCATCCTGACGAAGAAATTTACGCGAATGAAATCAAACATTATGTATGCCATAGGCGGGGCTCAACTGTGTGTTCTTTCTCTTATACACGATGCTCAGACCCGGAACAAGGTTTGACCGTCATACTTTTACTGGCATGATGATGTTAGTTGCACTACTACTACAAGCTATCACACAGTTAAAATACCTCCTCTTGATTGGCTGATTAAACAACGCATGCATATTCAATGGTGCTCGAGCAGATCTCGCAGAAGTTGTTATTGGCTTTCGATCGATTTTCGCGATGTTGATAGTATATACACGGTGAGACAGGTTGAAAGAACGCGCAGAAATCGAATGAGCGGGAAGAAATTAACACTATACTTGCTACGCAGACGATACTGCTGGAAGTTCCTTGTCCAGATCATGAATCTAATCTGTGGGGTGTTATGGGACACGTTTACTTCTACGTCACACTGCCTTCGCTTCTTGTAAGAGGGTCCGATTGAGTCGATGCAAGTTTGGTGAGTGTATTTTAAGCGGCTTGCCGTATATAATTAGAGACTAACATAGAATCATAACTGGAAACAAATTCCAAATTCGAAATATAAGAAAGGATGTATCGAAAATTGCGTTTTCATTTTGATACACGCTGACAAAAATCAAACGTAGTCAAAGGTTCCGACATTTGTTTCGGGAGGTTTGATATTCAGCAAGTTGCTATGGAGAGGAACGCTCTGGTTATGACCGTTTGCTAAAAATGATCAGAATGTAATAGTTTATTGGTGATACTGATAGTATTGGAATGCTGCAGTTAGATGCTTTGAGATGTTCATTGAATGTTGTCATTTTTTGAAGGCTTGTGGTATTTGCTGATCTGTGTACAAAAAGGTTCGAGAAAGTAGAAATCTGTGTTGATATTGTGTAAGTAGCCCTGTGCTGAATCGAAGAGTATGTGAACCAAAATAAATGGCATGCACGCCTTTTCAGACCACGCGTTTGAAAGCTTTTAGCAGAATCAGTTATTAAAGGATAATAATTGAGGAAGCTACAAGAGCTAATATGGTTACCACAGCATATTGTCCTTTGTTTGATGGTAAAGTCCATTAATCGTATTCATTCCTTGGTGCTTCTGGGAGGGTATCATAGATAAACAATCTCTTTGTGGGGGAAAAAAAAAACATATACTCTTATTCTACTGAAATTAACATGTTATAGCATCCCATCATACAACTTTTGGGCTTTTCTCCTGTACGAATTAGAAATTAACCCAGGTGCCAAACTCCCACGTACCATTCGTTGATTGCAATGTAATGTGAGGAAAAATTTCACCCATTTCCCCGCTCAAGTTTAATTTTCTTAGAAACAGTGGTTGTTACGGTGTATAAAAGGATTCAGTATACGATTTACAATAGGCCAGGTCGAAATGCTGGAAATGTCCCTTCTCCCGGGGACAGTACCTTGGAAGGCAAAGTGGTATGCAATCGCTAGAAAATCAACATGATTTTGTCGAATTAATTTGTAAAATCGAAGAATCCCGGAAAAGGTGAGGTGATAAATATCTCCAGAGGCGTGCATTTTTTTTCGAACAGACGTTTATAATTCTCCGAGCTTCGTTCAGACCTGACAAATAATAATGATAATGATGGTAATGATAAGGCACATTTCTATAAAGCAGCTGCTATACCTATACTCTGTACTACGCTGCCATGGGATATTCATGTCCGTTTGATTCTGTGTGCTTAAAAAAAATCATATGTACTTAAGACATTTACAGAAATACAAACAAACAAAGATTATAAAACTTTTAAAAATGCATATACTCTACCACTGAGATAAAAGAAACAGGAACCCCTGTACCTGAACTCATATGTACCGCTGAAACGCTGAAAGAACGAATAAAGTGTTAAAAACATCGTTCTTAATTCTATGTCTACAAAAATGAACTTAGGAACTTAGATTTGGACGATTGTCATATATATATATATACATATATATATATATATATATATATATATATACATACATGTATATATATGTATATGTAATATATTTATGATGACAAAATAAGGAAGTGATACATTTTGGTGATACCCACTGATACCAAATTTTCGACGCATGCACACGTTTTCTTCAAGGTCAACATGAATTATGACAAAAGTATATACACAGATATAGATATGCACACATATGATCGTCATAATTCATCTCGACTCTGAAGAAGACGTGTGCTTGCATCGAGAATTTGATAGTAATTAATATCACAGATTGACTTGAAAATGCATAAGTTCTCTACTTTGTTATCTCTTATCTATTGATACCAACACGCGGACTATTTATTTCTCTTATGCCACAATTGTCTTGATTAAATACGACATCATAAAAGTGTATGGTTGATTATCTTTGAAATGACACCTCACTTGCTATAATTAGATTTTTCTGGAATGTGCAAAACAGCTCAGTATGGAGACAGATCGAAAGTGAAAAGATGATTATTGATAATGTATACTGTTTCGACGAAGAAAAAGGCCACTGGAGTATAAACAATACTGAAATGAAATGAACACTTTCAAACACTCCCATTTCCTTAAGAAGACTTTTTTTTGGTCAACCTCTATGTTTAATTTTAAGCTGCAGATGCTACTGCGGTTTTTAATCCCTGGAAGGAGCCTGAAATCTAAATGATAATCTCACAACGCATTCGTTTTAAGTACATACCTTCCCTAAAAGACAAAAAAAAAAAAGAATCCAGAAATGCATAATGTAAACAAGTGAATTATTCATGTAAAGAAAATTAACCAGGCTTTCTCATGAGGTCCCATTTAAATGCAGAGATGTAGTTTTGAGAGAAATATGATGCATCAAACTGGAATTACAGGACTGTTTTGAAGGGTTTATGTACATGTATAGTACATTGATGTATATAAGGTGTGGCTGTGTTTAGTGTGGGTTTTAAGTAGTAGTGAGATCAGTTTTAATGTGTTACTTAACTTTATTTCTTGGAATCAGTTTCCAACGTTCTGAAAACTTCGTTTCACAGTCAAGTAAAACGTAAGATCACCATGATGCACCAACACGATGAACAGAAAAGAGAGAAGCAACAGAAGGAGAACGGAGAACGGGGCTTCCGTACGCATGACTTCATATTCTTTGGAAAGGATGTTTGTGTGTGTGTGCGTGTGTGGGTGTGTGTGTGGGCGTGTGTCAGTGAGTGTGTGTGTGCGTGTGTGTGTGTAGTTTAATTATACCACCAGCGAACAATCACGTATTTCTGGTGTCAGGAACAACCACTAGACAATGTTCTAATGCAGACATTGATCGAGGTCAATTTTCATTTCATTTAACACATGCATGTGAACATGCATGTTTTTTTTATTTTCATTTCCAATCAAACACAATCACCCAGAATAAACATTTTTACTGAATTACGCCTACATTTCGTCTGTGTGTTTGCAGTGCACACTGGAAACTAAACTGTCTACATCTACGTTAGACGAGTCTTTGAATATCAATTGGCTCTGTTTTTATTATCGTCGAAGTGGCGTGTGTGTGAGGGACGGGAGAAAAAGACGTCTCAAAGAGTACGACCAACTTTCTCGCTTGAAGTGCATAGACCACTTTATAGAGTACATTACGGTACGCAGAGCTGTGTACAGAGCGCCGTATGTCGTAGAAGGACTTCCCTTGTGATTGAATAGTGGTCTTATAATACGACCGTGGTGTTTGAGTGTGAATGCGTTCAGAGTGCCTGTGAATGCGCAGCTGTATGTTGAAGGTATGGCTGAATTGAATAGGCGATTGCAACTCGTTGAATGCGGTAGAATGCGGTTTATTCCCCTTCTGGTATTACATGATGACTCTGCTTGTTCGTTCAGTGTAGAAGATCTCGGGCATTCAATTGTGATGTCCCTTACAGGTAGAGTCGCCTGGCAGTAGCAGTGGTGCCCTGAGGACTCAGGCAAGGCATTTTATCCTTGTTGTATCGTCTTTAACAATCACAACGGACATGAAGCCGCTGGTCTCGTGACAGTTTGTTTATGTTAGCACTTTAAGGACAAGTTCGCCTTCATAGACATGTGGGTTGAGTGAATGCAGCAATATTAGAAGAACACATAAGTTGGAGTTTGAGGAAAATCGGACAATCCGTTCAAAAGTTAAGAATTTTTGAAGTTTCTGCTCAGTCACGGCTGGATGAGAAACTACCATAACTTGTGATGTCACATGTGTACAACTATATAAAGAAAGTATAAAGAAAATTCAACATATTTTCAATTTTCTCGCATAACAAAATGTCACTCCACTTTTCTCTTTTAGAAGGCAGGGGAATAATATTACCCTTAACATAATACTATGTCAGTAACAAGTTAAAGAAATATGCACTTTATTAAAAAAGTACAGTTTTGTAAAATTCTCTTTATTTTCCTTATATCGTTGTACGCATCTGACATCATACACTGTAGTAGACTTCTCATCCAGCAGTGATTGCGCAGACACTTTAAAAATTCATAACTTTTGAACAAATTGTCGGATTTTCCCCAAACTTTCACTGATGTGTTCTACTAATATTGCTGCATTCACTCAACCCACATGTCTATGAAGGTGAACTTGTCCTTTAAGTACTTCCCTACTGGTCACTTCAAATAAATCCAAACACACATCGATACACATTACAATTTGTTGAGGGGTTACTCGTCTCTCAGAGGGCACCACATGCAGTCAGTATCAATCAAACGTTTTCCAGAGCACCGACTCTTTATACGTAATAACCAGCGTTACGCAATTCAAGCCCATTCACTGAGGATGAGCGGGGCAAGAACTTGTCGTTATCCATGGTTGACCCCAGGGCCCTGTTTTATGAAGAGTTGAAATTGATTATATAGTTGATTTCAACTGTAAGTCTATAGCAGCATGTGTGGTAAGGAAATTTAAAATGGATTTTATCTTTTGATAAAACGGGGCCCAGATATATTGCACTTAATTTCACTTTACCTAATTACCCTTAAATCGGTCCGATATTGCATTTGATTCGCTGTCATCATTTTCATGATCCTTGGCGAGGCTCAAGAAGAATTTGACATCGTTTTATTAAACCCCACCTCTTTCAGATAAGGCCATTGCTGCCCTAAAACTGTTCTAGAGAATGAACAAGGTTCCGAAACACCAAATACTGCCAATGGTTGTTTTGTTTTGTTTGTTTGTTTGTTTGTTTTGTTTTTTATTTTTTTGGGGGGGGGGTTGCCGCAAACGCTAAAACGTCAACATACGACCTGTCTCATTAGACGTTAGTCTGCCTGGCCGACCTAACAATTTGTCAGGCTTCTTTCTACAAACTCAGTTGATTCGACTTAATACGAGATTAGAAGAGTCTACTGAGGGTAACATAATGCCTTAGAAAGCCAGTATGCTGGGGTAGTGTTAAAAAGAGAAAAATCTGAAGATAGAAACCTTTGCCACAGAGGCAAAGATTTCACAACTTTACGCAGAGTGTTGTGGACGGATTAGACGACCTCTGTGGGAAAGTCAGATATGGACCAAGAAACGCACGTTAAATTTTGATGATGATCCGCATTATCGTATATAGTTCCAAATTTTACTTGAAAGGATGCATGACGAAAGTTAAAACGTGTTACTCTCACAAGAATACTTTTTGCATATAAATGAAATCTATTCGTATGGAAAAAAAGCGTATTTAAAAGCTCATTTGATAAAATGTGTGTGTGTGTGTGTGTGTGTTTATCTAACTTTGGGTGAGTCATTCAAAGATGTTTTTACGAGGATATAAGAAATTCAATTGAGTTAAAATGAATTTGAATGTTCAATTGAAATAGTATGCTCCTATGCTAAATTTGCTTGACTCCTTTGAAATAAGTTGCACGATCAATAATGAATTTGAAAGAAGGAAATGAATTCGAGTGAATATTTATCGAGGCCGTCACGACTATAGTGAATTTTAATTCTTTTAACGTCAAATTGGATGGCAAAAATACAGAACTGGTCTGGAAAACCTGCTATTTGTGTAATGATCGATAAAAAAAAAGAATGCCCAACAGCAACAATAACCCCCTACCCCTATACCAAACTGAAAATTAAAAGCGCTGATAGCCGGCTATTAAAGCGCAAGACTAACTGTTCATGTCAATGCTTCATGTTAACAGTATATGCCCTAACGTTGCTAACAAAGTCTAATCTACAAAGGCCTACTGGGTTCAGAGAATAGAAGTTTCGGTTGCGATATTTATTTACTAGAAGTGCCCAGAAAATGAATTTGTCATTTAAAGAGAGCTGTACATTTATGAATACATGTACCAGATAATCAAGGGAAGTGAAAAAAAATATATATGTGTGTCTTCAGCCTCGAACGCTGCTGGACAGGTATGCATAATGCCTAATGATACCTGAATACAGTCTTGTAGAAAAGATTGCAACGTGAAAGAATTCTGGTGTGTGTGTGTGTGTGTGTGTGTGTGTGTGTTTGTTTGTTTTTTATTTTCCATCTGAGAAGATGGCTGGATAGCCCATATTCAGCTATGCTAAGCTGGTCTTCCATGGCATTTATGCATGGGGTCCAGTTGGATGTGAGCAGGACTACTCCACCGAGTTTAACACAATGCTCTTTGCAAAGAATGAATGAAGCGGGATCTCTTACGTGCATGAGTTGTGTCTCTCTCACACACGGGACCTCCATTTTATGTCCTATCCGAGGGACAGAGTGTTTTGCCTCTTGCTAGAGGGGACGGTATGATTACACACAAGATTGCTCAGTCCAGACTCGGGTTCGAACCCGGGCCGCGTGATCGTGAGGCAGACGCGCTACCGACTGAATGAGCCAACTCACCACCCTTATATATATGTATATATATATATATATATATATATATATATATATATATATATATATATATATATATATATATATATATATATAGTGTGTGTGTGTGTTGGTCCATGACACTATGTTGGTCCATGACACTGCTTTCTTCTTGTACACGTAAGCACAATATATCCAATACAAATTATTAACTTTTCATTACGCACGTAATGTTTTATGACTTTTTAGGAATTAATCACCACCATTTTCCAAGGATACACTGACACAGATTATGGTGAATCGGCATGTTCTGTGTTGAAACAGGTAATTAGAAAAGAACAAACAGGCAACAACTAAACGCACAAACAAACAACATAAAACGACACGTGTCCCTATCCCCACATGGCTTACTTCGGCCTTCTGATGTTAACCACACCGTCAGAAGGTGAAACATTTAACCTCCGTACCAGCACTTTGCGCACACGTACGCTATTTTTGCGTAACCTACAAGGATGAGAGAATTTAATACTCCACCCCCTTTAGTAAACAAAAGCAACAAACAACCCTTTACAGAAATAAAGTAACTAATTTAAGTATTATATCTTCATGGCCCCACAGTACAGCAGAAAAGGCCCATTTCGATATTAGGTGAGTCTAGAATGTCGTTATACTGATGAGTCATTTACTTCCAAGTGACCATAAAGCAATATGTTTTCAAGCCGTTATTATTCATACCGGGCACTTACTGTTCTTGTTGATTGCTGTTTGCGTTATTTATTCTACGCCCCGGACATACTAGTATAGTTAACTTTACCAGTTTTTGCTATTGCATATAACCAGTGGTTCATTCTTCATCCCTTAATCAAACACCCTTTAACTGCGACGAACAGGTGCTTTGACAATTAATTGACTGTCTCGAGTATGCCATTCATTGAGGTTCAAGGCCCAACACATTTAAACAGCAGCCATCCATTACCGTGTAAAACGTTTAATAATGCCGATAGCTATATCCTCGACGGAAAAAGAAGACGAAAACAGCTGTTACCCACGTGGCGTCCCATACTCTACGACAAAGTGCTCCGGAGATCATAAGAGCTTGGCTGGTTCGTTAGGCCATTCGACGAGAAGGGATCTGCGTGAATGCAACGAATCGACGCTGAGAAATAAATTGGGAACAGCTCAAGTTATCAGGACGTACATAAGTGAAAATTGATTACGCATGAAATTTAATCGTCTTCCGTCTTTCATGGGTGAAAATGATTCCCTTATGAGAAAAATATGATATCAACGGTTATCATACAGTGAGATGAATGGAATTTTCCTTACGATTTTCGTTAAAAAATAAGAACAAAATAAAGTAAGTATTCATTCTAATCGTTTCGTCTAGAACACAAGGACGAGTTTAGTAAAACTGGTGCACGCTATGAATAATAGTCAATAATGATAACACTGCATTGTGCATTTTCCAAATACATGTCTAGAAAGAGCTAGGATCAATTAAAGGCATTAAAGAACTGTTGATTTGGGGTTGTCGCTTTCAGAGTGCAGAAGCAGTTGCTGATTCAAAAAAAAAAAAATATGCTCTGTCACGAAATTACCTTGGTTTTGTGCATCACTGTATATCTAAACGAAGTTATTTCTTTTCATCTGAGAATGATACAGCGAAAACAATCTCCAAAGCGTACGCAGTCATCATTCTAACAAGAGCTTACTTTATTATAGTCATCATGACTGTTCAACATAAGCGTTAGACATCTCTGAATCAACCAAAGTGTCTGTTTCCAGATTTCACTTTGTATCATATTATTTCGTTTGTTTTGTTTTTCATATTTTCTACAGGTTTCCGATCTTCACCTTAAATTCATAGGATGTTACCATCACCAATGTATGGCACAGTCACGTATGTTTACAGGAGAAGATTAATATATTCAGAATTCACTGCCGTGACATTGTTTAATCTCCTCCTACCGAACTTGATAGGAAGTCTTCCACTTGCGTCGCGGTTTGTTTTGTTTTGTTTTGTTTTTTGTTTTTTTGCTCTGTATCCATTGTATATGGCAAGGGTAAATATCCTGCCTGAAGCTCGGAATGTCAATCTGTTAGAGCATATATGCGGAGATCTGGGGCCCGTTTCATAAAACTTGTCATCAGTGACATATTGTCATAGATGTGACGAGCTACCGAAATACTTGCATCTGATTGGCTGAGAGCAAATTTGTCATAAAAATGTAGCAGTTGTCACTGATGACAAGTTTTATGAAACGGGCCCCCGGTGATGTTTGTATATTTGATATACGCGCACTTGCTACGCTTGAAGAAGATCGTATTTCTGCCTATTTCTGCCTCGATCATGATTGCTTCCAAAAAGAACACATTAGTCGAGATCTTCAGTGTCATATTCTACATCATGTTCAAGTTGACCGATCTTGCCGGTGTTGCTGTTTCAAAGTCTTGCCGGTCTTCAAGAAAGTGTGGTATTGGTATAGGAACCACATATAGTGCAAGACAAGCAAACAAACAAACAAACCTTAAAACACCTTTCAGTATTATACCCTACACAAATCGTCATTGTATTTCCTTGTCTTTTTGCCCTAAAATCAACAAAAGAACCTTTCTGTCCGTTGGATCAACTTTTTAGCTGGGTTGTAAAAAAGAGTGTTGTCATTGCTAAATCATGGCCCCAAAAATCCAATCGTACTAGTAATTTATTTGTGTGAATAAACCAATGCCAGAGATGTGTGTTGATGACATAATCTCGTTAGCTAATTTGAAATGAGTGGTTAAAGTGACAAAAATTAGTTTCTTGTGAAAACAAGTCAATCTTTCTTTTGCTCGGTATTCACAAAAGTCAATTGAAAAGTGTGAAAGAGTTCCACTTTCTTGAACAGACTTTTGCCACACTGACGGCTCCTCCTTTGCATCAGTTCCATTCACTGTCTTTTTTTGTATTCACGCTATACCGCGCTTAATCAAACTATTTCCCAATGGGTCATCCACATTAATTGTTGCAGTATTAATTTATTTATTTCAATAGTACATTTTTCATTAATCTCAAACAGATCTGACAAGTAGCAATACAGACTGCATTAACTGTGTATCTATCGTCTCATCTGATGGATTTTGTGCATGGGAGGTTGTTAAGTGTATATTAATTGGTGTGTGTTGAAATACATACATATATGTGTGTGTGTGTGTGTGTGTGTGTGTGTGTGTGTGTGTGTGTGTTAATGGTGTAAGTGTCTCTGTGTGTATAATCTTTTAGTGCTTGGCTTGCACATTATGTCCTCCAGTATCTCACAGAGAGGTTTAACCCGTTGTTCGCCGGGGATCTTAGACATTGTGTACAATCCTGTGGAGATTTCTGTCACAAATGACGCTCAAAGCACATAAAGGGTTAATATGTTATGACAAACCGAATGAAGGCGTAGTAAGGATGGGACTTGACACTAATCATGTGCTATACTGCCGATGGGAATGGGCATGCGCTTCAAAATGGCTATACTGTTTCTTTTTCCTGTTTTTCTGTATTTCTTTTTAAATGTAGAATGGCTCCTATTCCCATTTCAAACTATAACGCGGTGGGGGGGGGGGGGATGCATGAGAAGCCAATTATGGACTTGATAAAAGAAATCCAGACAACTTACATCCAATTCAGAGTGATCTCGTCAATCTTTCAGAATCACACATTAAAGGAATACCTCAGAGGAGGATCGCAAGACATTTCCAGGTTAATATGGGAGACAGAGTCATCGTGACGATGCCATTTATTTGTCACCTTTGATCGACGAGGGCGCATTTTCTAGGTGGTTTATTTTGAAGGCGCGCTGAGAGGCGGTGATTTGATAGAATGATTAATGCCCGAATAACCCTAGTTTTTGGATTCATAATGGCGTCAACCTACATACTAACTCTTCATGGCAAGTGTGGGCACCGTCCCTTGGTAATTTGACGCTGCGCGCACATTCACGCCGTTACCATATCACATGGGAAATTTTGCCATAATTGCAGTTATTGATATTCGTATGATTGAAGGGTGGGGAAAAATAAGACACAGGAATGTCTCATGTGCAGAATATAAAATGTGGTTATGATTGTGATGAAGGTTCATCTGTTCTTATCTATAAAATGTCTCATCTGGGGCCCGTCGCATAAAAGTTACTATTATGGTAACTTTGCCATCCAATGGTAACTACCATGGCAACAATACTCAACAGCCAATTTAAATCAAGAATTTCATGGAAGTTACCATTGGATGGCAAAGTTACCATAATAGTAACTTTAATGCAACAAACCCCTGGTTACAGCAGGATAAATACGGGATTGCTTTGAAGTCATTGGACAATATCTAATGGTTTTGATATGCCACGCTGAATTTCACTGCAGGACTATTTTACATGCAGAGAAAGTGAGCGCGAAAGATTCTCCGCTTTGTACTTCTTGACTTCTTTTTCCCCAACGTACTTAACACACTTTTGAGAAAAAAAAAAACTTTTGTAATGCTGTGCCTGCAAGATTTGCTTTATTTTGGTTGCAATAGTAGGATATTCTGAGCTCTTCAATTACCTTTGAACATTCCTACCTGCTTTCAAGCATTAAAAAAAAAATGTTTAATCCAAAGTTCATATGGCGCTCTGTGTCTGTAACTCCCAACGGTGAATGCGAGAACGGCACTAACACAAGATCAAAATGATGACAATTCTATGTTAAAGTTTTGTAGTTTATAAAAATGCAATGATCTTGAGAGAAGTGACAAAGCAAAATGGCAAGCAAGGAATGCGTCTTACATCGACGACGGACCTCTTGTTAGCTTGTATGAGGAACTGGCCGCCTGATGAATGACCTTCATGGACTTGCAGGCCCAGGAGAAATGTATGGCAAAATGAATATCTCTGAGGAAGCCTTCGTTTTAATATCCTTTCATGTCTACCGCCCTCAAAAGGAATATGCATGTAGTTCTTATCACTTGATCCACATCTATTTCTGGCGCGCCGTATTACTGGAAGACATGCACTTGATCTATGTCTGAGAGGGCTCAGGGAAGACGGATTAAGAAATAAGGATGGTAGAGCAATACATGCGATCCAATCTGTATGTATTATCAGAGAGAGGAAGTAAGGGTGGATGAAATAAGAATACCAAGGGGGGAAAAACAACAACACAGGCTTGAATGTTAAAATCCTGCAAAGTATTCGGAGGAGAGAAAGTAGCTAATGATTAATTTGCTCGATCATACCCTGACTTTCTGCTTCATCAGTATGCATAGGTTTTAGATACAGACTGAAAGAAACAACAAGCGAATGGCAGACAAACAAAAATAAGAAACGTGTCATGCTGTTTGACTCAGAAAATTCATGTTTTCCATCGGCGTTCATGCGCAATCTTCAGGGATTTAAATGATGTGCAACACCTATTTCAACAAGATCACGAAAGCATTACCTTTGTCAACACACTATGGTGTTTTTATAATGTATTCACATCCAGCAATTTGGAGTCCGGCGTAGGATTATAGAGCAGGGATAATCTTAACTTGTGAATCCCACTTTAGTAGCTGAATTCGACACAAAGCAAACGTCATATCCAGTGTTGTTCTTGCAGAACCTGTATATATATTATATACGCGTAAAGTTGTCTTCCGATCTGTTTGTCAAACAAGCCATGATGCCCTTAATAAGACTTAGTGTCAGTTGTGTTTCCAGTTAGTAACTGGTGCAAATGCATTTGAAAAACAGGGCCTGATAATAATGTACAGATACAGTTGCTACAGATATAACCATTCGACATCATAATATCCAATACATATTTTTCCTGTCCGCACACTCACAGTATTTTACGTTCAGACACGCACACACACACACACACACACACACACACAACTCTGCAAACATAAGCAGTGTCTAAAAGCTCTGTACACAAGATATCAGCAGTTGTTATGCGTAGCCATGAAATGAAGAAGACAAATTACTCTTGGTATTGCACTGTTGAAAATACGTTTTATGCGATGACTGATTGATCAGGGTTTTTTTTTTTCCTCATCGGGTCTATGCTTTGCTGAGGGCTTATTTCTCATCCAAAAACTGTCTGAAAGTGAAGTGATACGTCGAATGTGACACAATACCAAAGTAGCCTGTCGTTATATGCATTACTTATTTTCAAACCCCGTCCGCGGTCTTGATTGGAGGCTACAGATCCCATCAGGGCGTATTTAGGTGGTAGATCACCCGGACAATTTCATGCTGAAGTAGGCGGCAAGCATTTTTTGGTTGTCCATGTGGTGTTTGAACTTTGCCTGGTACCGTCTCTTCTACACAGGTGGCAGTTGTCTTTTTTTTTGTGGTGCCGTTGTTGTTTTCGTAATTGTCCCAATTCCGTTTTGAGACAGCTATTCGAAGAAGGTAATCCGATAGCCCACCTGCCCCACCTTGTGTCCACTGAATGACTTTTGAGTGAGCCACTCTTTGTGAGGACCCTGAACGTCATTCACATCTTAGATAGAAATTACACTTGGCGGTGGTGACGAAAAGTACTTTTTTGATTCTAACATTCGTTACAATAGCGGCATCCATGCTCTACGCCATCTCGACTGTAAACGTAGTGGCATGCATACCCTGGCAAGCGTAGTAAATGGCTCGCGTTATGCTTCTCTTCAAACGAGTGAGCTGACAACAAAAGTTTGCATGGTAGTTTTTCGAAGCAGCCCCTTACCGTCACAAGCTGGTGGTTGGTGGCAGTAGGATTGGGGTGGTTTCTCTTTACGAGAGTGGTAAGAGCACCGGTATGGAATTCTGCTGAAATTCAGCTGTCATTTTTGTCGCATCTCTGAGTTGTCTGAAGCGACAAGGACTGCCTTTCGGAATTGTTCACTCTTGGACATTTCCTTCAAAAGCTTTCATGCAGGAAGGGGGGGGGGGGCTGGGATGGATGATTAAGTGCTCATGGTGTGACTTATTTCATGAGAGCGTGCAGTCGTTGCAAGAGCATGTCAGAATTTGCACGTGTAACATTCTAAAAGCTATATATCGTCATTATTGATCGTTATTATGGCATTATTTTCTTCTACTGTTTTACTGCTCCCTCAAAAAATGTTATTGGATACATCCTCAGTATCCCCCATGATCAACGACAGAGATGCCATACTTGCAAATCGAGGTCTTGAAACCCGGTTGACCGTCAACTTTTTGTATCTAATACGCACTGATAAAAGCACCAGCTAATTCTGAAGCATAATGGAGTGTATACAGCACACCCTACTTGTACTATAGAATGAGGTATTGACATTGGAAAGTTATTGCAGTTTGTTTCTTTTGTTTTCTTCTACTAGGATAATTCACTGGTGAAGAGTGACGTAAGTCAACGAGAGAATCGTTGCCTACCACCAACCCATCAAAATGCTTTCCGACGGAGGCGATGCGAACAGCTCTGATGGCGGCCTCGAAACGCCTGAGTCGTCGGGAGATCAGGGCACCCATCCGGCACTCCTCACTATCTACCTTTGCATCGCTCTCCTTGGACTCGTAGGCAATGGACTCGTCATTTTCGTACTCGTTAGGGTGCCTTCGCTGAGGTCCTTCACCAACGTCCTCATCACCAACCAGTCCATCATCGATCTCATGAGCAGCATCATCTTCTTCTTTCTCTACGTCGTGCCCAAGCCCAAATCGCTGCCGCAACAAGAGGCGTTCGCCGATTTCGTCTGCAAGTTCTGGATCTCGGAGTATCCGCTTTGGGCCTTCTCGGTATCCTCCACCGTCAACCTTGTGTGTTTGACTATAGAGAGGTTCTTTGCGGTTATCCATCCTCTGAAATATCGCAATAGATTTACCATCAAGCGAGCTCGCATTCTATGCCTGCTGCCGTGGGTATTCGGCCCCCTCCATGAGATTCCGTGGATGATTGTTCACCGCGTTAATGGCGTAATACTGGTTACCAGCGATAACAAGACGTATGACAATCGATCGTGCGTCCCAACATGGCCTGATGAACCGGAGGGCTTGCAGAAGGCTTTCGGCTGCATTGTCTTTATCGACCACTACCTTGTTCCCTTGATGATTATGTTGTATGTCTACATTCGCATAGTGGTACGCCTTCGTGCCGACATGCCCAGTCTACGGATCGGAGGGCCATCAAGCTCTAACATCCAGGGTGTGCGTGACAACAGCACCTCCGGGGAGGTGCCGAAATCCCCGTCCGTGAAACTTTCGTCTCAACCGCGCCGACGGTTTGCCATCATGGCGTCCCGCAGCGTCCTGAAAACGATGGTGATTGTTTCTCTGGCCTATCTGATCTGCTGGGGCCCTAACGAAATCCTGTACCTTGTATACAATCTCGGTGGCGAGGTGAATTTTAACAGTGTGTACTTTTACACAACAGTGGTCTTTGTGTTGTGTAACATGTGCTTAAATCCAATCATCTACGCGTTTCACTATGGCGAATTGCGGCGTGGACTAATTCTAGCCTGCCACTGCTGTGCCAAGAAAGTTCCCGTATCGTCCAGAACGACTATGCAGAGTAGAAGCTACAGCTTGAATGTGAACGGTAGCAGCAACGACGCCTACGAGTCGCACAATAGGGTATAGCACCCACCCGTAGCATTATACGCATGATTTCCTGCAGCTGCGAAATATGCAAATCAGTGACGATGAGCTTGAGCGATGGCTGATGCATTTCGAGTATGATACAAGACAGTGCAATACACGCTTTACATGGCTTTGTGTTCACCAAGCAAGCTAGTCTCACAGTGCTGAAAGCGATGGCAAAAATAAAAATCCTATGACCAATACTAGATCAACAATATATTTTGGCAAGAGCGACTGAGATTTTAGGTAGACTAGTCCAACTGGTAGGTGCAGGAACATGACCGATTAGCTCCGATATTGGCAATCAGCCGATCGATGTTGAGAAAGACGTGCAGCCCGCGTGCCTTGCTTTTAATGATGATGGAACCTTATTTTGTCAACGTCAAAATGCTGTCTGGAAAGCGACCTGAACACACCCCTGCGACTTTCACTTTCACTGATGTAAATTACAACTATCAATTTTCAGCGTCAGTAGTGTTGCTATGCTACCACTGACTTTTCTTTTTGCAACTTTTTGTCAGTAAGATGTGTTTCGTCATGCATGTTCTTTTCAACCAATCAATACCACGTTACCAAGAAAATATGCTGACATAACCGAAGCAGAAAGTCAGCTTGATCTATACACATGTTTCTTGTCATTTGGCTTATTTTTTTTTCTTGCTGCCTTGTACATGTTATGAATATTTGAAGTAAGCACAGAGATATCAAAATGTAGAACTCCTTGAGTTTATAAAATGTTTCATTTAACACGTTTCATGATACTGTAAATGTAAGCTGATCATTGACCATATGGGCAAACTCTGGGTAACACTTTATCGAGGAACACTGCTTGAAGAAATTCAATTCTTTCTTCCTTACATATTTGTTCCAATGGAAAAGAAGTCACATTCATATTTCTTGGAAATGTGTTGAAGTCCACTCCTGTTGTCTCGTAAATGGTAAGATACTTTGAAAAGCTTAAATGATGTTTTTAAATTGTTTGTTACCATATGTACAATACCATAACCATGAAACTAGTCGTGCTTTAGGTGCGGCGTGAAATGAAGATAATTATGGGTATATCGTCCCAAAATTTGAAAGTGTTAGAACATAAAGGTGATGCATAAAGCAGAGAAATATGGAAAGACGTGGAATATGCTGAATATTGAAGGTGCTTGTGGGTATGTGTATAGTTACACAATGCATGACAGGTGAAATCAGCCATAACACTAAAATCAAGGTTCACCGCAAATATTTCAAGTCAACTGCAAATCGAGTGATTGCTGGTTAAAGTTCCAAATTATGAACTTTTACCAGCTGTGTACGTCACAATTAGACTACTGGAAAATGTAATCGTAAGATTATCTCCTTGAAAAATCCTATTTCAAATTTACGGAAAGCTCACCTGTTTCCAGCTACACAAGTGACATGTGTGCCTAATAATATTTTGTCTGAAATTGATTTCGTTCAATGGGAAAATTTTAAATCATAATAAAAAATATAAGATATACATCACACGTGATCCCACACGAAAACTTTTGAGCCTTTCAGTTTTGTATGGGATAATCACAAGCAAGCTTGTTCTTTTTTTTTTCTTTTTTTAAGCCATGCTTACACAGATCGAGGTATTCAAATTCAATTTTAGGCTTCCCTACACTTTGATTATCTGGTGATGTTGATGCCTATACAAACATGATGTAATTTGCAATTTCTATGCATAAGTTAGACAAGAACGATACAATTCACAGCTTGGGGGAAAATATGCTGCAGAAATAATCATTTTTTCCTCACTAAATTGGCAACTTTTACTGCATATTACATATCTGAAGGAGATCAGACTGAATTGGTTAAATTCATTAAATCCAAAATAATGTCCTTTTTGAGAGAGCGAATAAAAAGCTTTTATCTTTTAGAAGATATTGCCCATTCAAGTTGAAAATTCAGCGATTTGACAATGTTGAAACCGAAATGACACAACCATAATGACCAAAAATGGTTCCATGACATTTGCTCATACGACAATTGCTCTCATGAAATATCTGCATGCCAAGCCAAACACAGATTCCAACTACAAACATAACTCTTACCCTAATCGTAATTCTCACATCAAACTAAACTTTAAACCTTATCACAAACTTAACCCTAACCCCAAATCCTTGGAGAAAATAAGACCGGGGCAATTGTCGCAGGAACAAATGTCGTGTCACCGACCAAAATAGGGGTCATAAGAACAAGAATTTGTAATTCCATTCTGTGATATGCTAATAATCAATAGTAGCAAATAACTTTGTTAAAATGATACAGCATTAAATGAATTAAATGTGATTTCTTGGACTTGATGAGTTTAAAACGTAAAGATATGAATGGCTTGACATAAGGTTTAGTGCGTACGCAGCTGCTGTAGACGAAGCCTTGGTGTGTGTCATCAATTTAAATAATTGCTGCATAGGGAATTAGTATACAAATGATGCACAGGACAGAGTGGATCGGTGAGAATTGGATGCGCGAGTTTAACTTTGGAACTGTTTAAACCCGCTCATGGGTTTTGGACCGTTCCAAAGTTAAACGAGAACATCCAATTCTCATTGATCCACGAAATTGGCCTGTGCATCATTTGTGTTATAAAATGGGCCCATGAATTCATGAGATACAACCATTTTCCCCATCATGCGTCCGGTGCACACACAACACTATACAAGACTTGAGCCATGCGTTCAGATTTTATCGGACGCATGGCCATGCATTCGGATTTTACTGGACGCATGGCTCACTGTGGATTAGTTAAAATCAATGCATGACAATTGACCAATCAGATTGCAGAGATTCTAAGACCCATTTTATAAGATGTGATAATATCACGACGCACTGTTCTTGATACATAATAGGATAAGAAAGTACTAGTTAACTAAAATACAGTACTAATTAAAATAAAAACGAATGTTGTTCGTATAAGTGCTGAATGCTGTGGTAAATGATCGAGCCGGTGAGAGCTTGTTGATTTTGTAAACGTTTTTATAGAACGTCCTTTTGTTTATATACGTCCTTATAGAACGCAGGAAGACAGCCCTGTAAGTGGTACGTAAAAGAAAATGCATTGGAAACGTATGTGAATGTAAAGCACTTTCAAAAGCTTTGGGTGTGTATAATATATATTTTGCAAAACAAATAGCAGTCCATGCAGAGTATGATGCAATATTCCTCAACAGTAGATAGCATGGTCATAACATTATTTTGATTGGTTGACACAACGTCACACTTGAGTGATCGTGCACTACAACCACGGAGATTTCCAATGTATTTTTGTAGTTCATGGTAGTTTATATCTTTTTTTAAGTACAATAGCAAAAATTTTTATCATTTATTGTTCTAGATTGCATAAACTCCAAATGGAAAGCAAACCCCTCATACAATTCCATTTTGCCTTTGTTAAAAAAAAAAAAACCTGTTATCGTACTAAGCGTGCATTATATGATGCATATAATCTGGTATATTGTATTTGAAATCACGCACAATATTATCAATATTTTTGTAAATCATCAACGTGACTACATGATTATTTGTTTAATGTTAAAAGTGTCAAAGAAGTGGTTTAAGATATCAACAATGTTCAATGTACACACCTCCGTAAGTGCTCTCCGTTCCAATCTGCTGCTTTATTATATTCAGTCTGTTGCAATATATCGGTAATTATTTTTATAAGTTTTCTGACTGGATGTGAACAAAAATATCCAGTGATTGTAAAAGTTTGTCTGTTTGAGAGAGAATCAAAGCCATATTAGCCTTATTCTGGGACGAGATGGCAAAATTTCGTCCACCGTTTGTCGCAAATATGAATAAGCTTATGCCAATTAGTATAACAACCGTTTACAAAATATTGACGTATGATCGCTGAAAATGCACCTCCTTAGTTTGATGAGGAATAGAGAAAGTGCAATGTGACTCACCGCGACTGCAAATATTTTGCAGAGTTCACATGTCTAGATCATCTCGTCCAGGAGCACGTGTACGATGAGATATCTGGGACCTGTTGCATAAAAGTTACAATTATGGTAACTTTGTCATCCAATGGTAACTACCATGGCAACAATACTCAACAGCCAATCAAAATCAAGAATTCCACGGAAGTTACCATTGGATGGCAAAGTTACCATAATTGTAACTTTTATGCAACGAGCCCC